>NW_015196350.1:0-1564 GCF_001447785.1 Gekko japonicus | reverse complement strand
ATGATTTCTTGTTTATTCTCTAATATTTGTTTTTTTTTTAATTTCCTTCGTTTCAGTTTTGATTTGAATTTTTAGGTCATCCATTTTAGAACGTATAGGGTCTATTTCTTTTTAAATTAGTGCGGGTAGAGTATTCTCTACCGTAAATTTCATTGCCTGGAGACACTGCTTGTGTCACACTCTCTTGGATCATTTTATTTAGATCTTTCAGCGACATCTGCGGAACACTCATGTTGGTTAATTTTAGTTGGGTTACTCCTCCTAGGTGTCCTGCCTGTCCTGGGGATGGTACTGATAGCTTTCGACCACCACTAGTCCCTGAGGCCATAAGCACAAGTTTTTCTTCTCTCAACTTATATGCTTAGCTCACTTTTCCCCTCCCACCCCCCAAAAAGGTACAACCTGAATATTATGGTAAACGGCACACATAACATATCCATGGAAGTTTGGGGAGGATCTACTCATCCCTAGCAATAAATACTTGGTCTTCCAAAGCATGGAGCGATGCTGGGCATAAGTGAAAAGGAAGGGGAGAATTTTTAAATATGTTGTCGAAGAGTTTCACGGTCGGAGTTCATTAGCTGCTGCAGATTTCCCGGATTGTATGGCCGTGGTCTTGGCACTGTAGGACCTGATGTTTCGCCAGTAGCTGTGACTGGCATCCTCAGAGGTATAACACAGAAAGATGGAGTACTCTCTGTGTCAAGGTGAGACGCATTTCCTTCTCACCTTGATACTCCATCCATGGAGTACTCTCTGTGTCAAGGTGAGACGCATTTCCTTCTCACCTTGACTACCATTTTCCTTCTCACCTTGACACTCCATCTTTCCGTGTTAAACCCTTGAGGATGCCAGTCACAGCTACTGGCAAAACGTCAGCTCCTACAGTGCCAAGACCACGGCCATACAACCCGGGAAATCTGCAACAGCTAAGGAAACATTTTTCTTTATGCGGAACTTTCTAAAAATGTCTTCTTTCTTCCTTCTTTTCCAGTGTTAATGCGGCAAAGGAGCAGATGTGGATGTCGGCATTTTTAATGTGTCTCACATGCTAAAAGGATGAAAACATGGGCCTTAGTCTATCCTGCCTGAAAGGTGAGCCGCCCCCCACCCGCCCACCAGCCTTTTGCATCACTAAGCTGGAGTCCAAACCCACCATGTCACTGACAGACAGGACAGAATGGGGCTGCGCTGGTTATCCTTCGATTTTGCCAGAAAGTCTGTGTGGTGCAGTGGTTAGTTAGAGTGTCGGCTTAGGATCTTAGAAGGCCAGAGTTGGAATCCCCACTCGACCATGGAAGCCTGCTGGGTGATCGTGGGCCAGTCACACGCTTTCAGCCTTGTTTACCTTACAGGGTTGTTGTTGTGAGGGTGAATTGGAGAAGGGGAGAATTAGGTAAGGAACCCGGGGTTCCCACTGGGGAGGAAGGTGGGGTCGAAATGCAGTAAATAAGTAAAATGTCCACATCCAAACTTCCACATCGGCATCAGATAACTGTAGCTTATAAAAAGTTTTGAAACAAATTCAAGAGGTGTTGGGGTGATTCTGAAGCACATTCTCACT
>NW_015196349.1:0-1610 GCF_001447785.1 Gekko japonicus | reverse complement strand
TTGGTCCTTCTCTGATGAAGACCTTGGAAGTGAAAGCATTATCCGGAAGTTTCGTAGAATAAGAATAAGATTATTTTTGGACCTTCTTCGGTGCTTGTATTTTGTACTTGGATAACTTTAAATTTTGTATGTTGTTAAAGTACTGACAGATATTTTGCGTGAGAGCTGTGAGTATTATTGCAACGTCACACACAGCTTTGTTTCCTTTTTGCTCTTCTATTGTGCGTAGAATTGCCAGGAGATCCTAAGATTGTCTGGCAGCCAGAAGCGCTAGCTCTGTTAGTGTTATTTATTTATTTATTTGGATTTGCATTCCAGCCACCCTGCATAGCCATCTGTGAAAAGAGCAGCAAACAGAAGATGTGATAGACCTACCCTGAATATTTAAAACAGGTACGCAGGGCTCTTTTTGTAGCAGGAACTCCTTTGCATATTAGGCCACACACCCCTAATGTAGCCAATCCTCCAAGAGTTTACAGAGCTCTTCTTACAGGGGCTACTGTAAGCTTTTGGAGGGTTGGCTACATTAGGGGTGTGTCGCTAAGTACCTGCTACAAAAAGAGCCCTGATAGGTAACACAATTCCAAACAGCTGTGTATAAACACAAATCCAGTTTCAGCACCACTAGGTGGCGAGCTAGACTTGGTCCTAAGGCAAGAGACGTTTCAGATGTGGTTTGCCATTGCCTGCCTCTGCATCACGACCCTGGTATTCCTTGGGGGGGGGGTCGCCATTCCGAGGCCGACCCTGCTTAGCTTCCGAGATCTGCACCAGCCTGGGTGCAGAGAGCGCTGTTGTAAGCTGCTTTGGGTCCTCGCTGGGGTGAAAAGTGGGGCGTAAATATCAAAACAAACAGTATTTCCTGCTTTTTGTTTGAGCCAGAGTGAAGACGGCGGTCTCTGAAGCCTCGGCGGGTTTCGGCGGCATTTCTCCCGTGTCTCGGGGGAAACTTCTCTTGCGAGAAAGATGCACTTCCAAGTCGTCACCTGGATGCTTCTGGCTTCATCGCTGGCTGGTAAGTGGGTGACGTGGTTTCGGGGGGCTCAGCCTGGCACAGTCCAGAGGGTGCATAACTCCTCTCGGAGTTGGGGAACGTCCCTTTGTCGATGTGCAAAACGGATGTTCTACCACTCTTAGTTCCCTCCCACATCTGTGCAGTTCTAGGGCTCTGCTCAGGGCTCACAGGGGGAAGTCAGGATACGGCAGGGCTGGGAGACAGTCCCATTTGCCCAATAACGTCTGACCAGTCCTTGGGGGAGGGAAGGCGGCGGTCTCTGAAGCCGCGGAGGGTTTTGCCAAGCCGATTCCGACGGCGTTTCTCCTGTGTCTCGGGGGAAACTTCTCTTGCGAGAAAGATGCACTTCCAAGTCGTCACCTGGATGCTTCTGGCTTCATCGCTGGCTGGTAAGTGGGTGACGTGGTTTCGGGGGGCTCAGCCTGGCGCAGTCCAGAGGGGGCATAGCTCCTCTCTGAGTTGGGGAATGTCCCTTTGTCGATGGCTGTTTAGATTTGTGCGTAGCACGAAATGAGTCTCTGCCCTGGCCTCTCTGCTAGCCTGTGGGCGCCTTCGTAAAAAGTCCTGCCTGGGCTCTGATCTTAGTATTGTATGC
>NW_015196348.1:0-1554 GCF_001447785.1 Gekko japonicus | reverse complement strand
ATACATTTATCCTGACACACAGATCTAGCCTTGAAGAACAAATGTCTGTGAGCCAGATGCCTGATAGTAAGGCGCTGCTGTTGTTCAGTCAATTACAAATGAGACCTCCCTTGCTTTGAAAGTATCAGCCGCATATTTTGCATGTATGCATTTTTTTTAAAGTAAGTTGGTGCAATTGCTTGGCATTTCTATCGCTGATAATTAAGGCTGGGCATGAAGAATGATCAGATGCAGAAACAGGCATGAATACATGTTCAAAACGATGGAAGGTATGGAGACTGTGTGAGCTTTTTTCACTTTCTCTCATACATAGCAGTTTTCAGCTCCAAAATTGAACACTGAAAAATGGACATAGAGTTCTAAGTTTGTATAGAGCTACATACACTCGGGAGTGATTTCTGGTCTATGGCGGCATGCTGAGCAGACTCACCTCCCGAATCTCCGGGGGGTGAAAGCTGTGCACCAGCAGAAAGGAGGGGGGTGAGGTATCGCTACCCTCCCCTGGAGCCTGGCAAGAGGCTCCTAGCCAGGGGACTTCTGAGAGGTTGCCTCTTCGCCAGCGTAATGCTGGGGAATCGAGGTGTTTCTCCGTCCCAATGGTCCTTCTGCTGAGTGTCCGAATGGAGTAAGTGACGCTGACCGGGGCAAGCACTGGAGATCGAGCAGCTAAAATGGAGGCTAAACGAGGTCGTATGACCGAATATGAATGTGAGTCGGATTAAAGCGTATTTGCGAATTTAAAAAGAAATCTCCCCACCCCACGGACTAGAAAGTAAAGTGAGTGGGGAGGCGTCCCTCCCATGCACATAACTTTAAAAGCGAGACCCGGGAGAAACAAGAGCGATGAAACCTGTTGGGAAAGACTTACCAAGGCGTGTATGAGCATTTGAGCACATATTCAGAGACTTTACTAATCTTTGCGAAAGTAAAAAACTCATAAAGATGGTGGGGAAGAGGATGGAGAAGGAGAAACTTTTAAAAGCGAAAGTAGCTGAGAGTCCACGACCAGAAGGAACCGCCGAGTTAGCCAAAACGTTGGCAGAGTCCCTGCGCCCCCTGCTGGATCAGATTACTAATCTCAAGGAACAGCTGTCAACAATGAACCAATGTATCATTACTCAGCAGACATAATTGAACGAGACTCTTAAAATTACGGAACAAACAGCTGAGAAAGTGAAAGAAGTTGACGCCACTGCTCAAAAGGTGAAGAAAAAGGTACAAAAATTGGAAAAGAAGCAAATTTCAACAGAAGAACAGCTTTTACAATTACAAATGGAGAAGTCAAACTTGGTCCTTCGTTTCCAAGGTGTCCCAGAGACTAAGGGTGAGAATCTGAAGCAAATTATGAGTGAAGCATTGGCCCCAGTGACAGATTTGAAGGCGGAATTTTTGATAAGCAAGATGGATGTGGTCTATAGGTCATATACCGAATATATAAAGAAAAATAATCTGCCTGGGGAAATAGTAATGAGATTCTCGAAGAGGCATGTGAGGGATTCTATCCTGAGAGCAATGGCAGGATCAACTTTGAAAATTGGGGACAACACTATCAGG
>NW_015196347.1:0-1562 GCF_001447785.1 Gekko japonicus | reverse complement strand
GGCGGCGGCGGCAGATCAGGAAGCACAAAGGGTTGTGTGGGCCAGAGGACTTTGTTTTTTGACAGACTTTTAAAAAAATAATGATGATGGTGGTGAACTTTACGGGAGGAGCCTCCCCCAGACAGCTCCTCCGGATGAGCCGAGCCAAGCGGCCGGGAGGCCAGAAGCGACGAATGTGCCAAGGGGGCTGGAGACTTGTGCAGTCCCGAGAGAAGCCGGATCTTTGCCATTCCTCCCCACACGTCTGAAGCCACTGGAGAGAACCCCTCAGGCGGAGACCCCGATCAGCGGGAACTTCCCTCCGAACCCTGGTCAAGACCTTGAGAAGCAGAAAGGGGGAGGAGGGAAGAACCTCTGCCTCTTCTCCCACCCCGTGGGTGTCTCGTGTGGCACTTCCCTTTCTCAGAGAGCCCCACTGCTTCGTGGCAGGCTAGGACAGGCACCATGGGACCGGCTGAGGAAGGAGAAGCCAACGTGTGGGATCAGGCAGCACCCTGCCCAGACCCATTCCTGCCTGCCTCCGCCCACGCCCAGTCCTTGCAGCCTGCAAGCAGACCTTTCCGACCCCTGCTTCTTCCAGCACAGCTCCACCCCCACCCCACCCGCCCTTTCCTGCTCCCCCCCCCAAAGCACAAAAGCCAAGCCTCCCTTCCCTCCGCCTCCCTCGCCCGACCACGTTGCTGCTGTTCCAAACTGGACCTGTCGATTGCACTGTAGAGACGGGAGGGGAAAATTATTTAAGAGCTTAAAACGCTTTAGCTTTTCTTCCCCCTTGAGCTGTTCTTCCCCCCCCCCCTTGCGAGAGCACTTCTCTTGGGCTCCCGCCCCCCCCACCGCCCCCCAATCTTCACGCAGCCGCTTCCTCCCCCACCCCATCACCCTGCTCTGTCCCCCGTGGGGGCTTTCCTGGCTCTGCCAGAGACACCCCAGAATTTTTTTTGCAAAAGCCAACTTGGTTGTTCCTCTGACTTCCTCCCAGGTCTGAGATAGAAGACCCCCCACACACACCCATTGAGAGTGTTTGCTGTTCTGCTGCCCACCGCTGGGGGTTGCCAGCTTTTTACTCTCCCCTGCTCATGTGCCTTTAACAGCTCTTTAATCTTTCCACGCAAGCCAGTGTGTATGAAAAGCTTCGGCAGCTATAGAATAAAGTCCAGTGGCACTTTTAAGACCAACAACAGTTTTAAAGTACGAGCTTTCATGTGCCAGCACACTTCCTCAGATACATTGGAATAGACGTTAACAGTCCATGCATGTAAGTAGAGGGTGAGCAGCAAATTAACATACCACATAATGGAGATGTTTTAATCGATGCAAAGACCTGATCTGGTGACAGAGGAGACATAGCACTGCACAACCATTCACCCCCACCTCAAAGAAAAGGATGCTGTTGAGAGGAGATGAATGGAGCGTAACAGCAGGATCTCAGTTCATTACTTTTAGCATTCCACAATTAAGAAGGCTGCACTTACACACCAGTCTCCTATTTTGACATATTTATTTGCTTCACTGTGCTTTCTCCCAGAATGAAACCCAAACCAATGGTGACCATATAAACTAAG
>NW_015196346.1:0-1558 GCF_001447785.1 Gekko japonicus | reverse complement strand
TGCCCCCACCACCTTGCTGGAACTGTGCTGTGCTAGTTGAAGGCACCCAGCCAACAGGTGGCTGACTATTCCCCACCCCCCATGGCCATGATGGAGGCGGCACTCCAGACAAGGATCCTTCTGCAAGTGCCGGGGCAGATGACCCAGAAGACGTCTGTAGGTCCACAGGGCCCCATGTCCAAGTGATACCTGGTGGTTGTGTAGAGTCTGTCTTACGTGCTGCCTGCGACGGACCCCATAAGGTGGTCTTGCTGCTCCTTGCCCACTGGCTCAGTCAGACCTTCCTGCATCTCCACAGGTTGAGCCTCCTCGTCCCCAAGAACCGCAGATTGGCTAGCCGTATCAACACACCTACTTACAACAGCAGAAAGACAAGGTAACACCTGGGCTTGAAAAACCTTTGTGGGTGACATAGCAGGTTGCCCACTTCCCCCTACAGTGGACGAAGGCCCACCCAAGCATTGTTCGATGGCAACCAACCTTTCTAATATGGCCCTGTTCATCGGGTTATCCCAAAAAGCATCAAGGGGAGCAGGTAAAAGAACACCAGTGGGTGCCAAAGAAGCAGAAGCCGTGGATGAATGTGCAGAGCCCATGGGTGCTGAAGGCACTGAAACCACTTGCGTGGAAACAGCACCCACCATCGAAAGAGGCACCATGGAGCCCGATGTGAAAGCTGCACCTACAGGCGTAGGAAGCACTGTATCACCTGATGTGAATGCCAAAGGCGCTGGGCCACTAGGATTAGAAGGCCCGGCCCCTTCATTAGGCCGTTTGGGAGGGGGATGTTTGCCCTTCGCAGGATCCATGCCAACCCACTTAGGGGTAGGCTGTTTGCTTTTTGAAGCCCCCATGCCCTTTTTTGGAGCCATATTGCCTGACAAGTAAAATGGTCCCCCAATAGAGAGGCCTAAAATGGCGGCTTAAAGGAGATACCTAAAATGGCTGCTGCTTCAATCCCCTAAAATGGCCACCAAAAAGAGAGGCCTAAAAATGGCCGCTGATTCAAATCCCTAAAACGGCCGCCGTTTCTTCCCTCCCTAAAATGGCCTCCACTCACCTAAAAGCTGGCCTCTACTTCAAACAAGGTCAGCCCTATGTGTCTGCTGAGGGTGCCGGGGGGGGGGGACAAAATGGTCAAAGAAAAATTCTAGGGATGAAGCAGCCTTACTTCGTTGCCAACCCCTATCAGCCCCACAGGCAAGGGCAGAGGAAGGGCACAATGCTAAGCTCCCCCCACAGACTAATGTCCCACTGCCGTGAACTGAATTACCCCCCGCTGGCTAAGCTGCGCCGCCAGTAAAATCCGCTGCCATCACACTGTTCATGCCACTGCCGCCTGATCCTGCCGCCACAGTGCTCCAGCCGCTGTCGTTACCGGGCTACTCTCACTGCCGCTGCAGCCGCCCAAACTGCTGCCATCACAAGGATCCCAATGCCGCTGCACCTCTCCTGATGCCACGGAGAGCAGTCCCAAAAGCCTGCTAGATCCTCCGCCCACGCCTCGTGCTCCGTCTCCACAGAGCACACTGGAGGACTGGAAAGGCAGAGGGTGGGA
>NW_015196345.1:0-1542 GCF_001447785.1 Gekko japonicus | reverse complement strand
CCCCCCCCCCAAGCAAAGGCAAGCATGTCAGATTTAAACGGGGGACCAAGAACCACCTCCTCAACGCCCAACAGGTCCAGAGGGAGTGCGGTGCTCAGAGAGTCCTGCAGCGGCTGGTGCAAATGGGGCGCTCTGGGGTTTAAAATGCAGACAGGATCCCAATGGGGATGGCCCCCCACCTGGGATTATCTCCACCCGGCAGCCCCGTCGGGCACACCTGGGTATGGGGGGAGGGGAGAAACCAGGCCCTCTCACTCTCCCACACACCGCCAGCGGGACTGTCAATGGCTCCCATCCCCCACCAGGCCCCGGGAGCTCACTTACCATCTGTAACGCAACGGTGTCCTCCGGCGGCTCCTTCAGAACTGGGCGCTTCCTCCTCCTCAAGGGAAGTGGTGCCAATGTCGGGGTGACTGTGGTTGTACAGTGACAGCTCCTCAGTGGGCCAAGCCATGGGTTCTGCCCTGGCCCGTCCAGGGGCAGCTTCCCGCCAGCAAAGCACCCAGTCCAGCCACCTCAGGTCTGGCTCTTTGGCGAGCAGAGCTAGGAGCTGCCAGAAAGGAGAGGTGCTTTCGGGGGGCTGCGGCGGCATCATGGAGACCTCGTGGCTGCTGGCGCTGCTCATCCTCGACAGGGACATGAAGGACCGAAGGTGACGGCAGGGGTTGTGGCAAAAGTGCGAGTCCAGGGAAGAAGGCGGTTGGGAGGGATGCCATGGAAGAGGACATTTATGGCATGCCCGCACTGGGTGGGGCCAATGGGAGCCACTCGCCCTTGGCTGTAGTGGGTGGACTCCTCCTGGCCTGCCTTCTGATTGGCCAGAGATGGCCCCATTGATTGTCCTTTCACCTCTGATGGAATCACTGGGAATTCAAATCCTGACTTGGGGCCAGGTGGGGTGTGTGTTTGTGTGTTTGTGTGAAAGAGATAATAGGATAACAGGCCCACGGCCGTGGTGTTTTGTTCCTTTTGTGATGCTGACGTGGAATTAATGGGCTTTGTCCAGAGTCTTTCCAGGGACCATTGAGATTCCAGTCCTCTCCCCCCCCCCTCCTCCCTGGCTTTTGAATTCATTAACTTTTATGCAAAAGAGGGATTCTTACAGATTGAGCTTCTCTCAGAGGTCACAGGAGAGGTCAGCCAGAGCAAAACTGCTGGGTTTTTCTATGACACAAACCTCTTTTTTCTCCACTTTGCCCCTACAAAGGCTTTGCCCACGCTCAGATAAGTCACATATTATTTGGATTTGTGAAATATTATTTGGATTTTTATACCACAAAGAGAAATAAGCACAGAAGAGATGCCCTGGTGTTTGCGACTGGTGGCCAAACCAGTCCGGGATCCTCCTGTTAGTGGTCACCCAGTTGTTCTGGAGGGCCAACAAACAGGTCATCCCCCTGATGTTGCCTCCTAGCTCTGATCTCCAGAAGGTTCGCTGCCCCCACTTCATTGCATAACAGGAATAGTGCTCTGGGGCACTGTTTCCCAACCTGTGGGTCAGGACCCAAAAGAGGGTCATGAATCCTCTGAAAGTGGGTTGTA
>NW_015196344.1:0-1558 GCF_001447785.1 Gekko japonicus | reverse complement strand
CTCATGTTAAGAGAACTGATACTGCAGAAGTGGGGGCTCTGGTGGTGGTGGATGATGTACAGGTAACTAATAGCCAACCTCTAGGGGAGGGGAGAGAAACCATGATCTTTTCAGAACCATTACATTGGGTTTCTAGATTTTTAAAAAAGTACTAAGAACTTTTCTCATTAATCTTCCGAATCAATAGCCAACCTGCAACAATACTGGGTAGTTTTGTACTGGTTTAACAACCTTTGTCTATTCAACCAGTGATACCATTGTTCCATACATGCCCTGATGAAAGTGATAGGGAAAATAAGTTACTTTATCTGAATGAACGCCAAGCGCTGTACACCAGTATTAGTACTTCTGGACCCCCTTTTCCTTGTAATATAGCAGATAGTGTACATGAGGCAGAATAAGCAAACTGAATTCAAAGTTGCAATGATAACAAATTGTCTTGGAATATTAACTAATGGATAATGGTAATTATCCTAATGAATGCAGGTCTATGGCTAGATGGGATCAAGGACAAAACAAAAGCTCTCCTGGGGTACAAATAGGTCATATTTTATTGATCCATTTGGCAATTACTTGGTCTACTGCATTTAGGGTTGCGAGGTATCTTTGAGACTCCAGGGGTGGGATGGGGGGACATTCTGGGAGCCGAAAGCTTTGTGCCTGACATGTCAACATCACTGGAAGTGATGTCACACACCGTCTGGAAGTAACATAGGCATATTGGGAGTGACACACTGGTTTTTGGGCAAAACTGTGATAAAATCAACTTTAAACCATAGTGTTTTGCCCAAAAACTAGAGCGTCACCACTCCAACATCACTGACGTCTCTACATCACTTCCAGGTGATGTTCGCACATCGCCCAACATTACTCTTGGAGGGATTTCTTCCTGCCGATCAGCTGGCCAGCGGTGGGCAGGAGCCCACAAAAGCAGAGGATCCCGCACCCTGAACTGGAGAATTGTAACCCTAACTGCATTCCCTTGCCTCAGTTGTGTAACTCTTTCCAGCCCCCCTCCCCCTGGCAGTTTGTGCATTGAATTCTAGTTAACATTGAATCCATGACTTCCGGTTTATGGTGGCGCGCTGAGCAGATGCACCTACCGGAGCTCCCGGGGGTGAAGGTACGCACTGGCAGAAAGGAGGAGGGGCGATGCATCGCACCCCCCCAGGAGCCTGGCGAAAGGCTCCTGGCCAGGGGACTTCTGAAAGGTTGCCTCTTCGCCAGCGCAATGCTGGGGAATTGAGGCACTTCTCCATCCTGACGGTCTCTCTGCTGAGTGTCCGAACGGAACTAGTGATGCTGACCGGGACAAGCGCTGGTGATCGAGCGGCTAAAACGGAGGCTAAGCGAGGTCGGATGACTGAATATGAATGTGAGTCGGACTAGAGTGTATTCGCTAAATTAAAAAGAAAGCTCCCCACCCCATGGACTAGAAAGCAAAGTGAGCAGGGGAGAGGCCCCTCCCATGTGCATAAACTTTAAAGTGAGATGGGGGGAGTGGAAGTAAAAGTGGTTAAATCTGTTGAGAAAGACTTACCAAGGTGCGTATGAGCGC
>NW_015196343.1:0-1564 GCF_001447785.1 Gekko japonicus | reverse complement strand
CCTCATCAGGGTACCAAGGCAGCTAACAGTCTAAAACAAAAAACGCATCTTGAGTCCCAGCAAGAAAATAAATAGACTAATAAATAGAGACCAAGTTAAAATGCACATACAATACAAAAAAAAACCCCACCCATACATAAAAAAACAACTATTAAACACAAAGGAGGAAGGAGGGATAACTGGAAGGAGGGATCGCTAGACAAAACAAAAAAGTCTTCACCTGCTGGTGGAAGATGGCAAGAAAAGGGGGCAGGTGAGTCACTTGGGGGAAAGAATTCCGGAGTTTTGGAGCCATAACCAAGAAGTCCCTCCCCCAGGTTGCCATCTGCCTAATCTCAGTAAACGGGGGCACCCAAAGCAGAGCCTGGGAAGATGACTGTAGTGGTTGGGTAGGTTTGTAAGGGAGTAGGCGGACCTTCAGGTATGCTGGTCCCAAGCCATGTAGGGACAAAAGATGGGGCAGCAGCTATGTGTAACATCCTGTGAAAATAGTGGCCTGATCTGATATGTTTATGCAGTTGTCATAGTAGAAATTACATGCAAAGTTGAGAAGGACATAGAATATTGAGCATTATGTTCCTGTTTTAAAAAGGGCTCTATGAAAAGGAAAAGGATATATCTCCTTGTCTGGAAAGACTGTGATCAGCACTGAACACATAAGTACATAGCTTCAGCAGTCAGAGATGGCGTTTGATAAGCTCTACATGGGAAGCAGAGATAGAACTGAGTACTCCACAGTTTGCTGAAGAGAGTCATAAGGATTCCTTGAGATATTTTTAACATACGTGCAGCATGTTACCTTTCAGCCAGCTCTGTGTGTAGGCTTTATGCTCTTTTGAGAATGTGGCATTCTCGCTTTAATGACAAAACCACAATCACAAGCTTGGAATCCCAATATGAAACAGTATCCTTTGCAATGACTGTGGTCCTGGTGCAGTCTTCAAATGAAAGACAAAAAGCTGTCCTTGTCCCCCACTAGAAATGCCAAGATAAATAGGTCATTTGCTTTTTGTGTGTTGTGCATTGTACAGCTCACATCAGGGTGCAGAAGTCTAACCACATGGTTAATGTATCTGTTCTCCCATGTTATTAACGGTGAGACAAAGCTTTCCTCCTGTCTTTTTCCATATGCGAGGGAAATCGCTTAGTGCAGTAGCATTTATCCAATAAAACACGCCTTTCAAAAAGTGAAGCCACTGTTCAAGGGAGTGACTTCCTCCTCCATTCAGTCTTAGACTTTCTACTTTGCGGCCTACTGGAGGAGGTTTGAGGGGTGCACTCATCGTTGACTTTCAGGAAACCCTATAAAGCAGCCGTTTTTAGAAGAGCTCTCTCTCTCAAACTTTATTGAGGACTGTTGCTTCTTGTGAATTTATCATCAGGTTAGATGTTATGAAATATAAAAGAGCTATATGGGAGTGAGGCAGATTTTTCAGGTCATGATGGTGATGTTAAGACTAAGTCTGACGGGCATTCTCTATAAAATGTCCGACAAGCATGCGGATTCAAGGTAGCGCTGGACTGATTTCACACAGGAGCTGTGCCGTGGTCGCGCCTCCCTTTG
>NW_015196342.1:0-2043 GCF_001447785.1 Gekko japonicus | reverse complement strand
GGAAAAGGTTGTAAATTCACAACATACCATGGGCCTTTCATCCAAACCACAAATAGGGCTTTACTATGCTTTTCTCTCCCAACCAGGATTCCAAACCAGGGTTTAATCCTGATTTGCAGGGAGAAGCACAAACCATACTCTGTGTTTTTCATGGAATGGCAGTTTGCTGCAAATCTGGAAGCCTTTGCTTTGCTCACTGTGGGCAAGGGGAAGAAGGAACAGGACGGGAGCCCATTAGCTGGAGGATTCCCTAGATCTGTTTGCATGAAGGCCATGCCCTGGTTTGAGTATCTCATCAGAATTACACCACAAAGAAAATCAAAGAAATGTACCCTAGGATCCCTTTCAGTGTTATAGAGAATATTGGGATGCAGATTATGTACAGTCTTTCTTGCAGTATTCTTGCAATTATAGCAGCAGTGGCTTTTGGAGAATTCTAAAGAAGTTGTCTAATATTGCCTGCTTTATATGGATATATGGAAGGTCTGATAGCTGAGGTGAAATCTAATAAGGTGGGTTTCCATTCACTTGGTTGCCTGGCAGAATCAGGATAATAACAACAACACTGATTAAAACAACAGTAATGGAAGATTCAATTATGGACAACGAAGATGCACAGAATGCCACGAATGGAGAAACCACATAAATTTGTCTAGGCAGGAGGGTATAGGATACATTTCCCACCCCCACCTCAGCAGCTTGCTGGTTGCAATTTGTCCCCGGTATCAATCTGTGCATTGCTCTTAAAGCTACTGGGCTGGGGGGAAATGTAATCTACACACTGAATATCTGTCTAATCAATCGAAAGTCCAGTTTTGGCATAGACACTAAAGAGAAGCAGGAACAGAAACTAACAAGAAAAAAGTCTAGTTCCAAAAAGAATATTGAGGTGCATCCAATATACATTCAGCAAAGGACTCTCTCTCTCTCTCTCTCTCTCTCTCTCTCTCTCTCCTCTCTCTCTCTCTCTCTCTCTCTCTCTCTCTCTCTCTCACACACACACACACACACACACACACACACACGTCTCTGTGTGTGGATCTCTTTCAGCAAGTCATCCTGGCAGGCAACCAATGATCCCATGAAGATGTTCTGGTATCTTTGGCACAAGTGCATCTTCACTCTCCCCGATGAAGCATGATGTGAGTAACAAGTTCAGTATCACCAGCACTCAAGTTTAGGATCACCAGCACTCAAGGATATCGAAAGGGAGCAGAAGGCAAGGGGGACCTTTTTTGGTGGGTAGCTGCGTTCGTCTGTGGTAGAAAAGAGTGCAGTAGCACCCTAAAGACCAACAAGATTTCCATAGTATAAGGGAGTCAAAGCTCCCTTCATCAGATATGGCCTTTCATCAGAGATGCTTTCGTTACTTTGCATAATTTTTAAAAAATGAGGCTGAAAAGCCAGAATATTTCAAGTGAAGGTTGCTGAAGCTGATAGGCAGTGCTGAGAAGAAATGGGGACAGTCATACTGCTTTCCTTGCAGCTTCACAGGAGAGATGCACGCAGCCACAGAGGGATCCAGATGGAGGATACCCTGGGCATTAATATCTTACTGGGTTTTTTGGTTTTGGTGGCTCAAGTGGTTAAGACACTGAACTGCAGGCTGTGGAAGGTCAGTAGTTCAGCAGTTCAAGACCCGGGTGCCGCAAGACGGGGTGAGCCCCTGTCTCTAGTTCCAGCTCCTGCCAACCTAGCAGTTCGAAAGCAAGAAATTGCAAGTAGATAAATAGGGACCACTTTGGTGGGAAGGTAACAGCATTCCGTGCGCCTTGGTGTTTAGTCATGCCGGCCACATGACCACAGAAACGTCTTCGGACAGCGCTGGCTCTTCGGCTTGGAAACGGAGATGAGCACCGCAACCCTAGAGTCAGATTCGACTGGCTTTCGAGCAAGGGAACCTTTACCTTTACCTTTACTGTTGCTTTTATGGTTTTATAGTTTTATTGCAGGTTTATCTGTTTATTATTGCTAACTTTACTAATGGTTTATTGGTAAGGTCAGAAACAGTTCGGGAGTCTACATGGAAAGTATACATTTAAA
>NW_015196341.1:0-1582 GCF_001447785.1 Gekko japonicus | reverse complement strand
CCTTCATAGTGACTATCTAGGAATCTCCAAAGAGTCTATGGTAAATTAGATTAGGGGAAAGCCTAGAGAGTCACCCAGAAGTTACAACCTATCCTCCCCAAAGTCCTTCAAAATCTGCTGTGCAGATGTGTGGTAGGTGAGCCTGAGGGATAACGACTGACTCAAAATCACTCAGTCAGCAACAGCAGAGATTTGAACCCGATATCCCTAGTCTGAATACAACTCTGTTTACTGCCCCATACTGATATTTCAGCTACATTGTTTTACACTATTGTTGCTAGTCACTCTGAACACCTTTTTCGACTGGAGGTGGGTGGGATATAAATGTTTTAAATAAATCAAGGATAAGTTCAGACTACCGATAATAAAATTTCATCTACAAAATTTTGGCTTTAATTTTAGCTTTAATTCAGAATGCATGTTCCTCAATAAGCTTTTTCGTGAATGCATCAGAATAAGCTCTCGACTTACAGTTGGTCCTGGGGGTCCAACTCGTCCAGCAGATCCCGGGAATCCTGTAGCACCCTGAAAAAATATATATACATTCACACAGGGGTTGGCAACACCTTCTGGCCATATCAAGAAACATATGACACAATCCGTTTAATCATCACATGTGAAATGCAGATTTATGGTAATAGTGAAATAAACAATGGAATCTGAATAAAGCTCAGCACATAGTTCCAAATGTTCCCTCTAAGCCGTGGAGTCTTGTGAGCAAAAATTCTGTTTTATGAGCTACTGGCATTAAAGTTCTGAGCGAGCGATTTGGCTACTGCAAAAATTAGTTGGCTCTGGAGCCATCCCTTCCTGAGCAAAGACAAAAATCTGTGAGCCGGAAGCTGAAAAACTGTGAGCTAGCTCACACTAACTCAGCTTAGAGGGAACACTGGTTCCAGGTAACATTTAAATCCTAGAGAGTTATTTTACTTACTGGAGGACCCTTTGTGCCTCGGCCACCTTTCAGTCCAGGTACCCCAGAAGGACCCTAAACAGAAATAAGAAAGTTTATTGAATAAAGAGAAATATTCAGTTCATGAAACTGGTACAAACCAAGTGTTTGTTTCCTATTCTTTCTCTCTCTCTCTCTCTCTTTTTTTCACTTACTGGGGGTCCGGGGGAGCCTGCAAGCCCTTGAGGTCCAGGGGATCCAGCATCTCCTTTCTGACCCGGCTCTCCGGGTTCACCTTTCACACCTGGCTGCCCATCAGGGCCCTAGTAGTTACAAGACATAGCAAGTTATTGACCATTAAAGATTCCAAGTTCACCACTGTAAGAACAATTAACACGCTCTTCAAAACACTGTGTACCAACATCCTAACAAGCATTTCAACACAAGGTACAGAGCCAAAAGGTGGCCTAACGAAGATATTTCTTTATTTTATTTTTTTCACTTCTTGGACTTGGTTCTTTGTGAACATACCAACTCTGATACAAATCTCGTTGCCAAGGGATGGCGGAGAATGCCATCCTTCAAGGCAAAGTCTCCACGAAATGAAGGGGGAGGCAAGATAAATTATTTTGAAAACCCACACGATGCTGCTTTTTTTTTATGTGACCTGCTCTTACTACTTCTGGAAAT
>NW_015196340.1:0-1574 GCF_001447785.1 Gekko japonicus | reverse complement strand
GATGTCACACTGGCAGCTAACACCTCCCACGTGGAGTGGTGTGCCCACCCCCTTATGGGTGGTCCCCAATTTATCTACTTGCCGAAGCTTTCGAATTGCTGGGTAGATGATGAGCTAGGGACAAGGCTTGGCTGCTCACACCAGCACGGGACTAGAACTGACAAAGCTTGGCAATTCAGATGTTATAGTTATGCAGGAGGTTGCACTGATGTCATAATGTCCAACACGGACCCTCTAGGGTTTGCAAAAACAATAATTTATGACACTGTCTCTTTTGGAGTCCTGAAAATGTGAGTTTGAAAAGTGCCAAAGTTGAGGCAGATAGTTGTACCTTACTGCATTTCCCAGCAGCTTTCAAATAGTTTTGCAGCACTGTGAATCACATTTAAAAAACAACAACAACAAAAAAACCCCACCTCCTACTTTTCAGGAATTGCTAGTTGCCGTTGTTTTCTAAAGGACACTGGAGGTGTTAGGCACAAAAGACAAACTATAATTAATGAGCAATTTATTGGCGGTGTAAGTTTGGCTCCAGCATCTCCAGATTGTTTTTGGGGAAAAACAAATTGTGCTTAATAAGGAATAAGCATTGTCATACCGACAACACCCGTTTCACTGACGTCCCAGTTCTGCAGAATTCGGTATGCACATCCCCTTGCTTGTTTGTCTCTTATTCATTGTTCTCATTTACTCTTCATAATCCCTTGAACCAAAGACTTTGAAGTGTTTTTTTTTTCTATTTATCCTTTTCCAATCTCCTTGTATGGATCGTTATAATTAGCAGTTATAAATAGACACCTTGGCACAGATTACGAAGTTTCGTTGTATTGACTCTTGCGGGAACTTTCGAGTTCTTCCGGTAATTGGAATGTATTTACCAGAAAACTGTATTTGTTCATCGGCCCATTAAAAAAAAAGACGAAGGGAGAAGATCCGACTGCAGAGACGCCTGCTAACCAGCAGCCTTCGGTGCATTTAAATAAAACTTGCAATAAAAAAACCCCCAACAAAATATTATTTATGTCAGCTGGATACTGATGAAAAGGAAAGCTTTCAGGGGGTAGACAGAATCGATTTTTAATTTTTCTCCCCCTTCCAGGTATTTTTTTTTAAAAAATATATATGACAGAATGACACTTACTTCACTCAGCCGCTCAAGCTGAAGAATGACTGAGGAACCCAGTGAAGGTCAAATACATTTTCGTCCATCTGATGCTCAGCGAAAACTGACTTAACCCTCCTCTTTCAGTCCAGAGCTCTGTGGAAGTTTCCCTTTGCGGATTTAATGCAATCAAATTAAAAGACTCAGGAAGGTCACGAAAACTTCCAGCCATGGAAACTTGGTAAACTCATCTTGACAACCAAACCACTGGAATTCTGACAGAACGTGTTGGGCACTGACAAAAATGGCTGCTGCAAAATGGCTGATGCTGGAGGTGGAGCTAGCCACAAAATAGCTTCCACAGCTTACCTTCAGTCACACCGTGAAGATCCTTGTGATATGGCGGTAGCTGTTACCAATTATATTTTTTTAAAATATGCGAAGCACCCTGACCTGGAGAGCCCAGGCAAGC
>NW_015196339.1:0-1779 GCF_001447785.1 Gekko japonicus | reverse complement strand
AGTCACCAGCAAACAAACTGAGCAGGCAGTGTTTGTTTGTTTGTTTGGACCAACAGATGAAGTCTTCTTAATTAACGACCTGAGTCATCCCTTCAAATGGGCCTGCTACCAAAACATCTCCCTGGACAGGACTATAAATCCTCTGCATTTTAGTGTATTTCTTTTTTCAGAATGAGACATTAGAATACTGGATGTGTTCTGGCAGGAGTATTGGGATGTTTTGCTGACATGACAGTACATCCACCTCAGAAAGTGGTGTGAAGTGATCTCCACATCTGGGAGGAGAGAACGGAGATTCTCCGGTTTGCTTCCCACAATTAGAAAAGACACCTTTAGATATTTATCTGCCATTTTGACATATTCATGGCTTCACAGCTGTTGACCTTATAACCTTAGCTTGTTATTTCGTTCTGACTTTGCAAATCTTAAACATCATCACGTTACATGTTGATTTGCTGGAGAAGACTTTTGAGAGTCCCTTGGACTGCAAGAAGATCAAATCAGTCAATCCTAAAAGAAATCAACCCTGACTGTTCCTTGGAAGGCCAGATACTGAAGCTGAAGCTCAAATACTTTGGCCACCCAATGAGAAGGGAGCACTCACTGGAGAAGACCCTGATGCTGGGAAAGATTGAAGGTCAAAGAAGACGGGGACGGCAAAGGATGAGATGGTTAGACAGTGTCATCGATGCAACAAACATGAAACTGAGCAAATTTCAAAGGACGGTGGAAGACAGGAGGGCCTGGCGGGAGCTGGTCCATGGGGTCGCGAAGAGTCGGACTCGACTGTGCGACTGAACAACAACCCTGTCTATAAGTTTGAACCTTACCTACCATTCCATTGTGTTTTTAAAAGTATGCGTGCCCACGAAAGCTTATACCCTGAATAAACCTTTGTTGGTCTTAAAGGGGCCCCTCGACTCTAAATTTGTTCTACTGCCTCAGACACGGCAGAGAGGCTGAGGCCTTTATAAGAACCTCAGAAGAGCCCTGCAGGATCAGACCCGGGGTCCATCCAGTCCTGTCTCGCATAGTGGCCAAGCACTTCCTCTGGACAGCCAACAACAGGGCACAGAGGCTGAGGCCTATATAAGAAGAGCCCTGCTGGATCAGACCAGGGGTCCATCTAGTCCAGCATCCCATCTCTGGCCAGCCAGTTCCTCTGGAGGGCCAACAACAGGGCATAGAGGCCGAGGCCTTCCCCTGATAAGAACATTAAAACTGCCCTGCTGGATCAGACCAGTAGTCTATCTAGTCCAGCATCCTGACTCACACAGGGGCTAACCCGTTCCTCTGGAGGTTCAGCAACAGGGCAGAGAGGCCGAGGCCTTCCCCTGATGTTGCCACCTCACACCAAGATTCAGAGGTTGACTGCCTCTGAACATGGAGGTTCCCCTCAGTCACCATCACTAGTAGCCATTGATAGACTTATCCTCCATGAATCAGACTAATCCCCATTTAAAGCTATCTTTGCTTGGGTCCATTGCTACATCCTCCATCAGCAAATTCTACAATCACGCGTTGGGTAAAGAAGTATCCCCTTTTGTCCGTCCTGAACCCACTGCCCACCAGCTTCTTGGGATCCCCTTGAGTTCTAGTATTTATCGACTCACTCTGTGTAATCCGCCTGGAGTCCGACCAAGAGAGGCAGACTAACATATATAAAAATGAAACCTTTTGAGACCGGGAACGGTAGCTAGCTGCACATCTACGGGAAGCTTGCGCGGCAGTTCCATTGTGGACGGGTAAGCCACCAATCCAGAAGTCATTTGTAAGCCA
>NW_015196338.1:0-1549 GCF_001447785.1 Gekko japonicus | reverse complement strand
GGGGCAAATACCCCCCAGTGTTACAGATAAAGACTTTGTCACTGCCAATGTCACATTTGGATCAGTATCAGCGAAGAGATTACCTACAAGTTCCTGATTAGTAGCAGGGCTCCATTTTTGAATATACACTGAGATCCATCTGTCACAAGCCATATTGTATTTTTTGCAATCAATGAAAAAATGCCAAATTGTATCCAAATCACCTGAATTCCAATTACAAAGTCATTTTGAAAAAGTAGTCCCTTGGAATCTGCCTGCTAGTTCCCCAAGAGGCAAAACGTTTAATCCTGCCTTGGAAAACAATATTCTATATTTGGGGACCGTCAAAGATTTACAGTAAGAGGGCAAAGATTCCAGAGTTGGAAGACCTAAATAACACAAAGAACAGACCCATCGAGCTCAGCAACTTGTACTCCATTTATATAAGCGTAAAACACTAGATTTAATTTGCTTCTGCGCAGAAGGGTAGTCTACTTGATTGAAAAATTCAGGGGGAAATGATAATATGTCATTATCAAACTGGGGAAAAATAGGAATGTTAGTCTCTCTCCTCAGTTCCCTGGGCTGGGTCACAATCTACCAATATACATTCAAACAAGTGAGTGAGACAGCCAGAGAAAAACAAAGAAGAAAGAAAAAGGGCCTGCTGAGCTAAGAACAAGATAAAGGGAAACCTGGTGAGGGAGGGCAAAATCACCATATTGAAGCTATTGTACTTTGGTCATGCTATGAGAAGAAGAAGGCACTGGAAAAGATAATAATGCCAGGAAAAGTTGAAAGCAGCAGAAAAAGAGGAAGACCCAACCACAGATGGAAGAGTGGGCCGTCAGTTTTCAGGACCAGCTGTTAATGATAGGATGTTTTGAAGGTCATTAATACCTAGGGTCTCCATAAGTTAGTAGCAACTTGATGACACATAGCACATGTATGTACAATGATTGTTTAGAATCACACGACTATTATCTAGAATCAGATTAGTCTTGGTGTGTGGTGAAAGTTTAAATATAAGAGAACCTCAAATATCTTTGTATACAAAAATTAAGGGTACGGTTTCCAGCTTGTTTAGGTTAGTATAGAAAACTTCACTGATTAAGCAAATAGCAGCATATTTGATATTTGGGATCATATTGTTTATTGATCCTCCCCCCATCCTTTTCCTAACAACCTCAGAAAGCAACTATAATTCTACCCTCCTCTATTTTCATTGCCACAATAGCCCTGAGAATGAGTGATTGCGCAAAGGTCATCCTTCAATGTAATGGTTGAATGAAATTTCCATCTGGTTCTCCCGTGTCTTAGTCCAACATGCTTCCAACAACATTCTGTCTCATTACATTAAAGTTTTCTTTGTTGGGTAGGACTTCTACAGTCAAGAGTATATTCATAACAGATAGTATTATTGTTGTTGATGATAATGTACAATTTTCCTCTTATATGGAACAATAATCCTCAGCAGTTTAGACCTGGAGGAAAACAGAAAAATCTCAGGGATTGCCATGTGTTTCCTTAATGTTCAGGAAGGTTGGAAGGCCAGATAATGAAACTGAAG
>NW_015196337.1:0-1586 GCF_001447785.1 Gekko japonicus | reverse complement strand
AAGACAGCCACTTCCACTGCAGGCCTGATCGACGCCCTCCGGGGGCCTCGTCTGGCCCCCGGGCCACATGTTTGACACCCCTGCCCTAGAGCTCACCATCTGAAGCTGTCATTTCACCCTTATGTTCTTATGTTCTTATGTCAGCTGTAGTCACAGAGCTCCAGGCCCCCGGTGGAAGTTGGCGACCCTAGGCTGGAAAGCTGCTTCCAACGAGAAATCCTGTCCCTGGAAAGAGATAGTGGGTGGACAACTCTACCTGAGGATGCACAGGCAGGTGCGGAAGCCCTTGGCCAGCCGACAGAAGCCGAAGCGTTGTTTCCCTTCCAGGTCAGTGAGCGCAAAGGTGAAATGCTGGACTGCGGGGCTCTCCTTAACCCTGGGCAGGAGAGAGAGGAGATATTTCAGAGACATTGGTGGGGAAGGGGAGTATGACAGATCAGCTAAAAGGACCAAGATTTCTGGGCAGAGCAATGCTATGCGGCACCCGTGCTGCAGCAGCCGGCTGCAGCACAACTTTGCGCCTGTTGGGGGAGCATTTCTGCAGCACATGCATCTGTATCTATCCTAGCTAGTTAGATTACATTCTATCCCTAACTCTCCCCTATACTATCTAGTATACTTCTTCTTTATAAAGTTTAATATCTCTGCTACCCGGCGTTACGTATTATGACCGACGTGGCCCGGCCCAACAAGGTCTCATTTATGTCAGATCCGGCCTTTATAACAAATGAGTTCGACACCCCTGTGCTGGATGCTCACTGCATACCTCTCGATATCGAAAGGGAAGCAAAACCTGGGCAGCATCTGAATGGTTTCCTGCAGGGAGAGAAAAGGGCCCTTGGTTAGGACAACCCAGACAGCAGCCTGAGCAGAGCAGATCTGACCCGGACACCTCGAAAAGCAACTGTGAACTGTAAGGGTCTTCGTGTGCATGTACTCTCCAGCCATTTAGAGATCTGCTCCTCTGGAGAACATCTTGTCCCAGGGACAGTAGGGTAGACTGTGAAATCATATCTCTTCCCTCCTCAAACCCCACCTTCCCCAGGCTCCAACCCCATACCTCCAGGAATTTCCCCACCTGGAGTTGGCAACCCTATGGGAGACAAACCCTTCTCTCCCCACCCTCCTTCTCACTAATTTAATCCTCCCCCCCCCTTGCCAGATCTCAGTCTGTCCCAGTTCCTATCGGCTGGCCCAGAGCACTGCTCTGATTGGCTCCTGTGTTGCCAGGGCACATTGCTGGGCACCAGGGTTCCCTCTAAGCTGAGTGAGTGTGAGCCAGCTCGCAGTTTTTTAGCCTCCAGCTCAAACATTTTTGCCTCCGCTCAGGAAGGATGGGGCTTCAGAGGCAAACTGATTTATGCGGCAGCCCAGTCGCTCGCTCACAACTTTCATGCCCGTAGCTCACAAAGTAGGATTTTTGCTCACAGGACTACACAGCTTAGAGGGGAGCATTGCTGGGCACGACCTGTCCTGCACCCTCTCATCATTTTGAATGTGCATTATTTGGATTAGGACCCACCTTGCACCCTCTCAGTTCAGAGTGCTTGCAAAGACGGGCGAAAAGGGGTGGCAAAAACCCTCTT
>NW_015196336.1:0-1600 GCF_001447785.1 Gekko japonicus | reverse complement strand
ATTCCTACACGAAATGGTTGGAGATCAGTTCCGACTCCGCAATGTCCACCAGGGCAACCATCCGAGCCCTCCGACAGATTTTCGCCACCCACGGCCTGCCCGACACCATCGTATCGGACAATGGGATGGTGTTTACTTCCGAGGATTCCAGCAGTTCCTCCGAAGCAACCTGATCCAGCACATCAGGACGGCCAGCAACCAACGGCCAAGCAGAGCGCATGGTCCGGACCGCGAAGGAGGCCCTCAGCCGCTTATCAGAGGGGGATTGGGAATTCCGCATCGCCCGGTTCCTCCTGATGCAGCGGACAACGCCCAACCCGGTAAGTGGCCGCTGCCCAGCAGAGCTGTTGATGGGCCGGAGGCCAATGATCCTCCTAGACCGCTTGCACCCCGACCGGGCTCCGGGCCAGCAGAGAGACTCCGAGCTGAAGGAAGCACCGCGCGGGTTCTTCCCAGAGGAGCCCGTCTTTGCCCGGAACTTCAGCAGGGGCCTGGAATGGATCGTGGGCCGCATCATTCGACCAATGGGCACCGTCATGTACGAGGTGTCCACAGAATGCAGGCAGGTCCTGAGGAGGCATATCGACCAGCTCAGATGGCGAATGCTTCCAGAGCACCCAGATGAGGAGGAACCGAGACAATGGGCAAACCTAGAGGAGGCCCCAACCGAGGCTCCGGAGGGAGAAGTACCAGCACAAGAGCGTCCACACTGGGACACCCGGCCCCTGGCAGCAGCAGAGGAAACCCCGGAGATGGAGGTGGCTGGAGCAGAGGCCCTGGCACCACTTCCGGATTCCGGCCTGGAGATCAGAACCCCGGAGGTACAGGTACCGACCCCCCAATGGTCAGCGAGAGTACAACGGTCCTCATCGTACCTAAAAGACTATGTGACATAGGGGAGGGTCCGGACTATGTGGGGAGGGATGTTTTGTCCACTGACCGCCACCAGAGGCCAGCACACACTCCTGAGCTTGAGTCCGGCACAACAATAGGGACTAGGATCCTAGTCCCTCCACTTGGGGAACCAATGGGACGACGGGGGGGGGAAATTCAACCCCGCCAATGGGACCCAGGGGTGTGTCCCCTGGTAGTGTATATAGTTAGGCCTGCCGGCCGTTGTTCCTTGTTCTTGTTGTGTACTAATAAAGCGTGCTATGCACTACGTCAGTCTCTGTCGTTCATCCATGCGGCAACCCACTACACAATAAAAGATCACTGGGGTATATAGTTCAGTATTCCATCAACTCCAAATGGTTTCCCCAGGTTTCAGGAAGAAGTCTTTCCCAGCCCTGCTATGTAAGATATTTCTTTAACTGGAGATGCTGGAATGGAAAACTGGAATCTTCTGCATGCAAAGCATCTGCTCTATCACTGAACTTGTTTGATACAAAATCACACCTGTGGCCCCTGGTCTCCCTATCCCAGGTCTGATCAGAACCTAGGAGAAGGCCCCAGAGCCATGGCTCCCTTATCCAACAGTGAACAAATGGAAAGTCCCAGACAAGGATCCTTGAAAAGACTACAGTCTGCACTATTCTCCTTGTGCTTGCACTTCACACGCTCACCTAAATTCAGGTTGGCCAGATCTGATGTAAAGTTA
>NW_015196335.1:0-1557 GCF_001447785.1 Gekko japonicus | reverse complement strand
GTGTTGAACTTGAACATCCAATAAGCCTCCCTTTGGAGTAATAATTTGTGAATATCTATGTTATTGTATGGTTTGGGTCTCACAACTTCTACTACCACGCAATTAAATTCATTGTATTTGTGACCTGCTTCTGCAAAATGCTGAACAAGAGGCGCAGTGGGACAAAAATGTTTTAATTTAGACTTATGTTCTAGGACTCGTGTGCGTAAGGCTCGTGTGGTTTGACCTATATATCTAAAATTGCAACCACAAGAAATCATATAAATGATATTTCTACTTGCACACGAGGAGAACTGCATTAAGTTCCTACTGAATCCGATCTCCGGGAGATTGAGGACACCTGTTTCTAGCATGAGAGAACAGGTGGCACATCTACCACACTTAAAGTGACCTTTTGGTAATGTTTCAACTTGTTGATTATCCAAAATGTCAGCTCTAATTAATTTGTCTCTAATGCTCTGAGTCTTTTAAAAACCTATCATAGGTAATTGTCTGCATGCCGCAATATCTCCTAAGATATGCCAGTGTTTGCATATGATGTTTCTAATAGCATAAGCTTTCTCTGTGTAGATGCCTCGAAACGAACATTGAAACTCGAGGAAGTTCGTAAAGCACTTCAGTGACTTGATGTCCTGACCTGTTGAAAAAAGAAACTTTGGATTAAAACAACATGGAAATGCTAACATATAATTGTCTTTATTCTGTGAATGTTTGAACTACTGCAGCAATTTTTTGTCACTTGATGTATTCTGATTGCTGTGCCCTTTAGTTATATTATATCCTCTGTTTTGGGAAACAGAAATGGGAGGGATCCTGAAGAACTGGAACGCTGAAACATACCTTTTGACACCTACTGTGTTATAAATATCATCAGATGTCCCTTGAGGATAGTACCTGTAACATTTAAACAAAACAAATTGCTGGCTATAGGAAATGTTATTTTGTTTTCAAAATACGGCAGAGATGTGGGTGGGGGGGATCCCTAACGTAACCTTCTTTATGAAAGCATTAGCTGCTTTTGTTACGTTTTTAATAATATGCAACCACTTCTTCGCCTGAGGAAAACTGGAAAAATGCAGTCGAAAATATTTTGCACTGAATTATAATTTCTCCATTAGTTTAGTCTGGAAACTGGGGGAACTGCAGGTCACTGGAATACATTTATTAAATTGTCAATCTGCAGGAATACTGGGCAACATTGGCAGTGACTGTTCTACATTGAGGCTTTGCTTGATTTATTTATTAAACTGTACAGTATTTAAAATCAAATATAGCTTTAGTTAAAACACTTAAGCTGAATTAGTCATGTCCATTAAGACATAACCAGAACTACTGAAAATGATCAATTTCCATAAAGTTTATTCTGTATAAACTGCATATGTTACTCCTTAGAGTTTTTTTATTTTTATTTTGGTTGTTTGATGTGCAATATGTTTTTGTTTGCTGGTAGAAAAAATAATAAACTTTGATCTTAAAAAAGAAAGGAGACATGGTGTCACAACACTGGGAAGAGAAATGGTTGAAGCAGAATTCAAAGAAGCAAATACAAGAGGAACT
>NW_015196334.1:0-1619 GCF_001447785.1 Gekko japonicus | reverse complement strand
GCTGTTCTACTGCAGACCAACACAGCTGCAACCAAGCAGCCCCTCTCGTTCTGATGGGCTTTTGTCTTTTTCATGTTACGGTGGGACTTGTGTATTGCAATCCCCAGCAGTATCTCTGTGATGGTGTGTGAATTGCCTTTATTCCCTGACCCGTTTAACAGCAGAGCTTTGCTTAGGAAGGGAAGTGGAATCTCACCCCCTGGCCACTATTGCCTCCTGCGATCCACACGGGTCCTGCAGTCCCAGGAATAATAGTTCCACGATGTGAGAGAGTCTGTGGGAAGAAAACCTGACCCTTTGTTGGCTGCACTTAAGCGAGCTGCAGTTGAAGGTTTGGGTGTTTTAATCTGCCCTATTTTCTTTCCTAGCTGAAGAGAAGAAAGAGGAAGAGAAGAAGGAGGAGTCTGAAGAATCTGATGATGACATGGGCTTCGGTCTCTTCGACTAAGCTGATTTTTTGTATTCTTTTACAATAAAGATACAAATATTTAAGTGAAGTAATAGACGATTCCTTTCAGTACTACAAGGCAGCAAGTGACAGTTAAGAACATCAGAAGAGCCCTGCTGGATCAGACCAGTGATCCATCTAGTCCAGCATCCTCTCTCACACAGTGACCAACCGGTTCCTCTGAAGAGCCAACAACGGGCATAGAGGCCGAGGACTTCCCCTGATGTTGCTTCCTGGCGCTTTGATTCAGGGGATTAGTGCCTCTGTGGAAGTTCCCTGGCTGGCTGTGATCTAAGCTCACTGTAATGGATGATTTTGCCCCTACATGGACCCAGGCCTTCATTGGCTGGCTGTGATCTAAGCTCACTGTAATGAATGATTTTGCCCTTCATCCCCAAAGCCTTTGTGTAAATTCAGTGTGGTTACTGACCTTTTTGCCACTCCCCTTAAAGGTGAAATTGGCATGGTCTTGCACCAACGTGATCCGCCTAGCATGTTGCCTGGACCTCAGTTTAAGTATTCTAAAAACGGGTTCAGCTTGGGGACTCCCATTATAGTCAGTCTGCAGTGGCATTTACCCTCTGCTGAACTGCAGACCGGAAGGTGGGCTTTTGTTTGGGCCACAATCCCTTCTTCATTAGCCCTCTGCACATCTGGACAGGTTGTATTACCCTATAACTGACCCTCTTCTGTATTGCTTGCTCTTTTTGAATGTTTAGTGTGCTTGTCATTAGGGAAATTCTTCAATAAAACCTATTTAATTTACTCTTCGAATCTGGAGTCTTCCTACTGTACCGGACCTTGGTATACAATTGGTTTGTGGTCCCTGTACCCCTCTGGTCTCCTCTGCCACATAGCTAATTTCTCCAAACAAGGAGGCAGACCATTGGCCGTAACAAAAAGAGCAAGAGTCCAGTAGCACTTTAAAGACTAACAAAATATGTGGTAGGTATGAGCTCTCGTGTCACCGCTCCCTTCTTCAGTACCCTGCCACAAATTTTGTTAGTCTTTGAGATGCTACTGGACTCTTGCTCTTTTCTAGGCCTCCGAATGAATGGTGCCATTGAAGTTAAGGGTACCGGTCTCTGGTTTTGCCATCCTTTTGACGTGAACTGCAGTGTCAGTAGTACAGTAGTACTGTACTGAGCCCATTCGCGGGGAGGGCGGGGTA
>NW_015196333.1:0-1625 GCF_001447785.1 Gekko japonicus | reverse complement strand
AGCTCTGGTGTGAGAACCTGGTGGTGGTGCAGGTCGTCAACAAAAACGGACTTCGAGATCTCCCATGGTTATGCGGTTGGTGCGGGCATTTGTGCTATATTGTCTGCAATATAATGTACTGTTCATGGCAGAGCACATTCCTGGGGTGCACAACAAAATTGCTGACTCACTGTCTCATTTCCAGAGGTTCAGGTTCTGGAAGCTAGGCCCGGAGGTGAAACAGGACTCAGAACCAATGCCAGTGGCCTTGTGGAGCCTTGGCAGCATGAGGTTGAGAGGGCAGTTGAGGCGTCCTTAGCACCAGGTATGAGGACAGCATACAAGGGGCACCATGAGATATTTTGCAGGTTCAGGGAAGATGCTGGGCTCGAACAGCTATGGCCAGCACCAATTGAACACCCGCTCCAGTTTGCAGTGGCCGTGAGGACAAAGCACTTGGCGGTCGGCACCATTAAGGGGTACATGGCTGCAGTGACATTCCAATCAAAAGCTCGGGGGTTAGTGGACAGCACAGGAGATTTCAGGATACGGTGTGTCATGCCTGCCCTTAACTCAGCCCCAGAGCCAGCTCCTGACAGCCTAAGAGGGGAGGATTCAGTGCCTTTAAGAGCTGAAGAAGCATCAAGATCTGCACCTACTATAAGTACTGAGGAGGATACACAGCAATCTGAGTCAACTACAGGATGGTTTGCACCTGGGATTGAGCAGGCCATAAGCAGCTCACCACCTGCTCACCACCTGCATCTCCCCCACCTGTAAGTAGGCTTAGGGATCAGAGACGTCAGGAGCTGGCTAGCCGACGAAAAGAAGCACGTTCAAGAGTCCCTCTGGGGTTGGGAAAGCACATGGTGAACCTTGGCTTATCAGTCAGGGCAAGAATGTGCTCCTCTGTCTCCTCTATGCACTTGGAGTGTGGGCCGTGATGGGTAGGGTCTTAAAGAATTTCGGACCTGGCTCTGAGCCGGGGTGGGATTGCCCTGTTAAGAAGCCTGGTTCGCAGGCACAACGCAACCCGTGCTTAAAATGGTATAAAGGATGCAGATCAGCTTGTATGTAAATAAAGTCCCAGTTTAACCCACAACGTGTGTTGTGTTTCATTCGAGGGGATCAAACTTTAAGTGAAGAGGTGGAGTACAGGCCATTATTGGAATCTGGCCCAGACTCTCAAAGGCTCTGGGACCATTCCTAACTGGATGGAGTCTGAATGGATGCCAAGAAACGACCAGCAACTGAATCGCCTGTATTTTCCATTCCACTTCATTATTGGATTTTATTGAAAGCAGTAACTGCAGTGAAGCAATGCATTCATTCAAATCTTATATTACACAAAGGTTTTCTTCTTGGTTGTCTTTTCAGTGCAGGAAGATATGCTTTTAAACTTTATTTATTTATGTGCGTACGGGGTGTAGAACATGTTTGGGGTTCATTATGGTGACTGAAAAAGTCTGGACAACTGGTACCTTGCTTCTGGTTGCAAATAAGAAGAGACCCAACAACAGAAGTGCTAGAGAAGAACAATGTTGAGTTCTGGAAACAGAGAATCTACTAAGCTGAAAAGCTCTCATCCCCTTTCTGGACGATTTCTCACTAGAGCTTCCTCACAGCACAGCGCCATTTGCCTCGAC
>NW_015196332.1:0-1493 GCF_001447785.1 Gekko japonicus | reverse complement strand
TAAATCCAATCTCCTCCTCCTCCTTTTTTGACAGTTTCCCTTCTTTGGGACACATGAAGCTGCTTTTGAGTCCATCAAAGTGAGTTTCTGTTCTGAGTGGCGGCAGCCCTCCAGGGCTTTTGCGTAGGGGTCTTTCACATCGCCTGTTACCTGATCCTTTTAACTGGAGATATCAGAACCGAGGACTGAACCTGGCATCGAACCTTCTGCATACTAAGCGGAAAATCCGCCACTGAGCCATGGCCCCTCTTGACATCAGTGCCTTTATTTACCCTTCTTGTCAATATCCTAGGATTCTTTCGATGAATTATTTTTACTCTGCAAAGCAGGCCTTTCGCTTCCATGTCAGAAGTGATGCTCTTTCCAGTGGTTGCCACACCATGAAGTGATACTCCTGATCTCAGAGCTAGATGAAATGAAACGTTTTTAGCCAAGAGCGGATTGAACCTGTACTAGGAATGCCAGGCCACCCCCCCTCCCCTGGTGGGCTTCTCTTTACTGCGCTTATTGTTGTTTTGCTTGGTTTTGGTTTGCCGCCTCGACCAGGTCTGGAGAGGCAGCATAGAAATTTTCTAAATGGATGAATGAATGAATGATCTCTGCACTTGCCTTCACATGTGAAGCCACCGTAAGACCTGAGACAGCCATGCAAAAATGTGCTCTATTTGCATAATTTATTCTGTTCTTAACCCTTGCTCTGCTGGCTGATGGGGACAGATATACATTCTCTACATAGGCAATAATAGAGTTGCCAAGTCCCATCCTCCACTGGTGATGGGGGGGGGGGTAGGGTTGGCAGATCCAGGTTGGGAAACTCCTGGAGATTTGGGGATGGAGCCTGGGGAGGACAGGGACCTCAGTGGGGTACCATGCCACAGAGTCCACCCTCCAAAGCATCCAATTTTCTCCAGGGGAACTGATCACTATAGTCTGGAGATGAGCTGTAATTTCAGGGGATCCCCAGGTCCCACCCGGAGCCTGGCATCCCTAGGCAATAGGATTGCACTGTACAAATACAGTTGCCAGGGCTTTTTTTGTAGAAAAAGCCCAGCAGGAACTCATTAGCATAATAGGCAACACCCAACAACATAAACTCATTAGCATATTAGGTCACGCCCTGATAGTGCAGCTCATTAGCATGTTAGGCCACACCTCATGCCTTTCCTTGGCTTCCCCGGGCTCCCCGCAGCTGCAGGGAGCCTGAGTAAGCCCCCCCTTGAAGGGAAGGGAAGGGAAGGGACGTGTCGCTCTCCAGGCCTTCCCTCTGTAGCCATGCACACAGAGGTTTTGGCTGTAGTGGGCGTGGCCAGCTCTGAAGCCAGCCGGAACTCCGTTCCTGTGCGTTCCTGCCCAAAAATAGCCCTGAGGGTTGCATTGTACAAATAGGGTTGCAAAGTGACCTGGATAAATTACAAGGGCCTGTGGTGTAGAAGGTGCTTGGGGAGCAACCATGGGAGGGCGTACGGAATTCTGGCCCCACTGGTGGACCTCCT
>NW_015196331.1:0-1859 GCF_001447785.1 Gekko japonicus | reverse complement strand
ATTAAGAAATCCTGGCTACGGGCCTGGTTATGGGTCACCTTCACGTGTTTGTGTTTCACTGGATTTTTAACCATGTGTTTTATGGTATAAAGCTTCATGTGAGGATTGCTGACTGCATACCACTTTTCAGCAGTTTTGCAGCATGGTGATTCAGCAATATATACTGAAGTGCAGTGGGCAGGGGTCATTTCGTAGAAAAAGAGGTGCAGGAGCTCATTAGCATAACTTATTTGCATATGCCACGTCCCCTGACATCACCGGAAGTGTGTCAGAAGGCAACACCCACCGCTCAGGCTCCACTGAACTGTTTTGGATTGGTAGCTATTGGGGGGGAGGGAACGTGCAGATCTGTCCTCGCAGAGGAGGGAGAGCTTGTACCTGCATAAAACTTGGTCCTAAAGGTGCCACTGGATTGTTTTGGACCCTGGGACCGGGGGGGAGCTCTGCAACTTACCTGACTGCTTCTTGCCCTGACTGGCTGCTGGGAGTAGGGGGTGGGGCTTTTTGCATGTGCCCGCCCCCTGGGCTCTTTACTGCCGGAGCTCCGCTCCTGTGCGCTCCTGCAGGAAATGACCCCTAGCAGTGGGGGAAAGAATAGTTGCGATCTTGTGCAGACCAACCTGGGAGTAAGCCTCAGTGAATCAGGTGGAACTCTCTTCTGCGTGAACATACATAGGACGAGGCTCTTGGATTATTAAATCATGACCTCTTATAGTATAATTATCAAAAGGACAGAACTGGCCATGTTAGTTCTTCTGTGTTCATGCCATGGACTGTGGTAAAAATAATCTGGGAAACAATTTGCAGGGGAGGTTGTGTTTTTGTTTTGGGACGGAGAAGTGGCTCTGCAACATTTGCCTTTTAGGGTGCCACGCGCACATTAGCAAACACTGTTCCCAAAGTACAGCTGCATAAGATTCAGCTAGGGCAGCCATGTTGGTCTGAAGCAGCAGAACAAAGTTTGAGTCGCAATATAAGCTTTGTTGGTCTTAAAGGTGCACTGGACTCAAACTTTGTTCTGCAGGGTTTTTTTAGGTAAATAAAAAAGAACCTGAGGCACAAAAAAAAACCCCCTCAGATCAAATTGACTTCTTGTTTGACTTCTTTAAATGCAGAAAAAGTATTGTTTTGGAGGAGATTGGATTTATACCGCACCCTTCACTACCCAGAAGAAGTCTCAGAGCGGCTTACAATCTCCTTTCCCTTCCCCTCCCCACAACAGATACCCTGTGAGGTAGGTGGGGCTGAGAGTGCTCTTTCGAGGACTGCTCTTGAGAGAACAGATCTGAAAGGACTTGTGACTGATCCAAGGTCACGCCAGCTGCTGCATGTGGAGGAGTGGGGAATCAAACCCGGTTCTTCCAGAATAGAGTCCACGCTCCTAACCACTACACCAAATATCCCTCACTTCCCCACCACTGATTCACATTTTCTTCACAGTTCTTCACCGTCATCATTCCTCTTACCTGCTGCTGCTTTGGTGCCATTCATTTTTAGTGGAAGGATGTTGCCCACTCTTTTTCATCCTCATTGTTATGAGTGGATGAATGTTCATAGTGCAATCCCAGACAAAGCTGCACCATTCTGAACCATCAAAATCAACAGATTTATAGTGAAATCCTAAGAAGGATCATACCCTTTAAAGTCAATTAGAGTTGATGGATTCTGGATGAAAGGTTTTGTTTCCAAGATTCCCCTGGTGGGGTAGTAAAGTACATCCATGTTTAAATTTATAACTGCAGAGTTAAAGGAATTTTTAATAGCCTGTTGTGAGTCAATACCCTCTAATTAAAAGGCTATTATACTTTATTGACGTGTGTTAGTAAAGATATTGTGCGGCAAAAAGAATGTTTAAACCT
>NW_015196330.1:0-1717 GCF_001447785.1 Gekko japonicus | reverse complement strand
TTGTGCTTAAGACTGCAATGATTTTTTTTTTCCATTGCAGCTTTTGGAATTACCAAAGGCTGTTTTGTTTGGATGGAAATCAACTATTTTGATCTTGCAAATATTCACCTATCCTGTTTGATCTCATTGTTCTTCCTGGATCATGTAGCTTGACACACACCACACACACACACACAGCTGCTACATCATTCTCCTTTGGTGGATTCATCACATGGGAGGTCTTACCAAATCAGGAATAATGCAGCGAGCAGGATGATGACACAATGCTTCTTAACCAACCTAGCAGTTCGAAAGCAAGAAATTGCAAGTAGATAAACAGGTACCACTTTGGTGGGAAGGTAACAGCGTTCTGTGCACCTTGGTGTTTAGTCGTGCCAGCCACATGACCACGGAAATGTCTTCGGACAGCGCTGGCTCTTCGGCTTTGAAACGGAGATGAGCACCGCAACCCTAGAGTCAGATTCAACTGGCTTTCGAGCAAGGGAACCGTTACCTTTTTATCTGATAATGTCACTGCTGGTTTTTAATATATAATATCGGTGTGCCATGTGTAGACAGACAGACCCTGCTTTTCTCCCCAATGGGGACCCAAAGCAGCTAACAATGTCATTTTCCCTCCTCCATTTTATCCTCAAAACACCAATCCCCTGAAATAAGGCTGAAAAAGAATGACTGACCTAAGGTCATCCAGCATAGTTTCATGGCAGAGTGGGGATTTGAACATGGGTCTCTCAGATCCTAGTCCAGCATTGTAACCACTAATTATAATTAATAATTATCATATGGCAGTAGGTATAGTATAGCCAGGAGATCCGAAGATCCTCTGGGAGCCAGAAACTCTAGCTCTTTTTGTGGCGAGCTAGGTTTATTGGGGGGGGCTGAGAGAACCGCAACTCACCCAAGGTCACCCAGCTGGCTGCATGTGCAGGAGTGGGGAATCGAACCCAGTTCTCCAGATTAAAGTCCGCTACTCTTAACCACTATATCAAACTGGCTCTCATGCTGTAACCACTATACCATATGCTCACCTTTCCATCACTCATCACTTTCATTTGTCTGGTTGTCAGACTGCCAACTGCCCTGGAGAAAACTGGTGTGCCCCTTTAATAGAGGTTTAATAAATAGAAATGAGCCATTGAAGCTTTTCATGGCATCCCATTAAATTAATCTATATATCTAACTCCGAAGTCGCCCCGTGGCGTGCGGATACTTATTTCCGCACATCAGGGGCACCTGGGGGGGAGGGAGATGTTTGTGCACACTTGGGGCAGTCCCCAGGTGTGCACAAAAATCTGAAACCTTTAAAAAATACTGGGGGGATACTTAAATCCCCCCAAAAGTATCAGAGCGTCCCCTGCGCATGCATTGTGTGTAGAATAGCCAGGAGATCCAACGATTGTCTGGAAGCCACAAGTTCTAGCTCTTAGTGTTATGCTGGTGGTGAGCTAGACTTGCTTTTAAGGGCTGAGAGAGATCTCAAAGAACTGTGACTGGCCCAAGGTCACCCAGCTGGCTACATGTGGAGGAGTGGGGAATCGAACCCGGTTCTCCAGATTAGAGTCCACCACTCTTAACCACTACCCCAAACTAACTCTCATCCCATTTATTTATTCAGTTTCAGTACCACCCAGTACACCAGGGAGGTGTACAAGGACAGATAAAAATAACTATATCATACTAGTTAAAATATTAAAATTACAATAAAATTTCAGTATCG
>NW_015196329.1:0-1620 GCF_001447785.1 Gekko japonicus | reverse complement strand
CTAGATGGCCTCTATGACCCCTTCCAGTTCTACAATTTTATGATGTGGAGTGGTGGAGTGCATGGTTTAATGGTTTAAAAAGAGAGTTAAATCAAGCCCAATTCATATGCTTCAGTCATAAATAAACACTATGTTTCAAAAAGCAAATTCCTACTGTTTGGTGTTCATCGACGTAGTCCTTAGCAAAGTTAATGGCTGCCAGTCTGTTTCAATGAGCAGCACTTTGCACATGCACAGTTTTGGAGAAAGAACACGCAAACTCCTTTGGCAGGCATTCAAGTCATTCAGGGCAAACCAAACACCAGGTTTCAATGGTATCATTCACATACGGATATCGACATTGCTGTTTTCACCAGCGATAGCCAGAAGTGAATGGATACACACATACATGATTACAAGAAGCCGCTTTATGCTGAACAAGACTGAAAAGTACGCAGACGGAGAGTGATTTTAGCAAAGCGTACTTTATTCGATCAGGAACAAGACGACTTTGGCCAGCTCACAGGCCGGCTTATATCCGCTGAGAAACTGCCACCCAAAACACACCCCTACTTCCCTATAGGTTATTTACAGCGGCCAAGAGTCCAATAGGCTCTCAGCCGGGAACCTAGCCCCCTGATTGGAGTGGGCTAGGATCCGCATAGTCCATTGTCTCTTGGAGCGAAGCTCGGCGTTTGTCTCTGGACTTGTCTGGACTGGATACATTACACCGACCATCAGTCTATCAACATCAGTATTGTCTGCTCAGACTGGCAGCAGCTCTCCAGGGTCTCAGGCTGAGGTCTTTCATATCATGCGCTGCCTGGTCCTTTTGACTGGAGATGCCGGGGGTTGAAACTGGGACCTTCTACATGCCAAGGAGATGAGCCACAGCCCCTCCCCCCATGGAAATTTTCACACACAGCTGCCATTTACTGAGTCAGGCCATTGGTCCATCAAGGTCAGAATTGTCTACCCATACTGGCAGCAGCTCTCCAGAGTCTCAGCCGGAGGTCTTTCACGTCATCTACTGCCTGGTCCTTTTTATTGGAGATGCTGGGGATGGAACTTGGGGGCTTCAGCGTGCCAAGCAGATGCTCTACTCCTGAGCCACATCCCCCTCCCCCAGGGCTTTGTTTGTAGAAAAAGCCAAGCAGGAACCCATTAGCATAATAGGCCACACCCATCAGCAGAAACTCATTAGCATATTAGGCCACACCCCGACAGCACAACTCATTAGCATATTTGACCACAAGCCGGGGAAGGCACAGGGAGGTATTTAAATGCCTCCCTGATCCTTCCAGGGGGCCCCGCCCCCCCGCCTCGGAGTCGCCGGGGGGAGGGGTCACTCTCCAGGCCTTCCCTGTGTAGCCACACACGCAGAGGTTTTGCTGTAGTGGGCGTGGCCAACTCTGAAGCCAGCCGGAACTCTGTTCCTGTGCGTTCCTGCCCAAAAATAGCCCTGCCCTCTCCTAATGATATTATTGAAGCCTGGTGTTTTTGTTATAAGGAGTTCATAACAAATTCCAACAATATGTCATTTTTTAAAAAATATGTGATTGTTATTTTTGTTTGTTCATCTTAAAGTGTCTCTTTCATTTTTTTCCTTCCGGGTTTTTAATTCGATCATCCAACCGGTCT
>NW_015196328.1:0-1643 GCF_001447785.1 Gekko japonicus | reverse complement strand
TCAATCCCTGGCATCTCCAGTTAAAAATAGTTAGGTATTAGGTGAGGTGAAAGACTTGGGACCCTGGAGAGCTGTTGTTAGTCCAAGTAGACAATAGTGTCCTCGATGAACCGATGGTCTGATTCAATATAAGGCAGCTTCATATGTCCTTTGTATTAGGGGAGGGGCTGTGGCTCAGTGGTAGAGCATCTGCTTGGCATGCAGAAGGCCCCAGGTTCAGTCCCCAGCATCTCCAGGACCAGGCGGTAGGTGATGTGAAAGACCTCAGCCTGAGACTCTGGACTGCTGTGGCCAGTGAGTAGACAATACTGATGTTGGTGGATGAAGAGCATGAAGCTCTGGTTTGGCCCAGCCTGATATACATTAGGAGGCTGGTGAGTTGACGGTGAAGGGGAAACCTTCCTCCAAGACTCTGACCTCATACTCGTTCCTCGCCACGGCACATCTCCTGATGCTCGACTTGTGTTTTCAGTCCCTAGCGTTCTTGTGATGCCAGCTGTTGTTCCAACTTTGATACCAGCAAGATCATCCAGAGACATCACTAGACCATCAGTGGTTACTAGCTATGATAACGACAGGGAAGCTCCACGTTCAGATGCAGTAGAATCACAGAGTTGGAAGGGGCTCTTCTTCTTCTTCTTCTTCTTCTTCGAATCATAGAGTTGGAAGGGGCCCTACAGGCCATCTAGTCCAACCCCCTGCTCAGTGCAGGATCAGCCTACAGCCTCCCTGACAAGGGTTTGTCCAGCTGCTGCTTAAAGACTGCCAGTGAGGTGGAGCTCACCACCTCCCTAGCCAGCTGATTGCATTGTTGCACAATTCTGGGCGCGTTCAGACGGGCCATTTGAGCTGGTATACGAGCCGGTTAGAAATGGACTATTTACACGCGATCAAACGGTCAACATCTGCCTCCCATCCCCAGCCTTCGCTTTCCGGCACAAACCCCCTTTAAAATGGAGTATTTTGATACCAGTTCCCCAAGTGGTGTTTTCCTGCTCCCAAAGTGGTGTTTTCTCAGCTCTCCCGTTTAAAGACACATTCCCCCCCCCGTGTGATCGCTCCTCCGGTGTCGAGCCACTTCCGGTTTAAACCCCCTCCCTGCTCAAAAGCTGCCCGAGGCTTCCGCTTTTCGCCCGCCATTTTAAAAAAAGCATTGCTGGTGTGCACATAGGCGGAGGTCCACCACAGGGTTATTAAAAACAATGTTTAAGTGGTGCCTAGTTTTAGCCTTTAGACAAGTTCGGGATCTCAGGGAGGCCATTTTCGGCAGTAAACGTTTAAAGGGAAGTGTTCCTTTAAGGTTTAAAGGGAAGTGTTACAGCAGTTGGGTTGAGGAGGAAATCGCTGTTCCACAGATGAGAAAAACAACACCGACATGTGTGTGGACGACGGGGAGCAATGTGGCTGCGCAGCGATCCGGAGCAAGGAGGTGAGTGTGATCACGACTCTCCAAGTTAAAAAAATACCTGCATGGAGCTGGAGCAGTTTAACCCACTCCCAGCACACCGTCTGACCGCACCCTCTGACTGTCAAAGAGGTTTTTCCTAATGTCCAGCCGGCAGCTTTCCGCCCTCAATTTAAACCCATTCTTGCGAGTCCCATCCTTTGCTGCCAAGAGTAACAGCTCCCTGCCCCCCTCTAAG
>NW_015196327.1:0-1684 GCF_001447785.1 Gekko japonicus | reverse complement strand
AAACACACTGCAGAAATTTAATTCTTTGTAAAACTTCCAAGCCTTTTTTATATTTAAGATTACTCCCTTGACTTTATCTCATATAAGGTGTGAAAACTGAGATCCTTAGTTTTAAGGGAAAGACTACTGAACCGTCTGGCTCTGAGCCCAGAAGACTGCGAGGAGTGTAGAAGAACACATGCAGTTCTGTTCAGGCATCACACACAAACCAGTGGTTTATTTTCACTGTTATTTATCGATTTGGAAAAATTCTGTGCTGCCTCTTCAAGGAAACCTGCCCAAGGTGATTCACAAAATAAAACATAATAAAAACATAAAACATCATCAACAACAACAAACATAGCTTTAAAAAAGCCTAGCATTCCAAAAACATATCCATAGCATAAAACAACAGGCTAAAAACTGGCTATAAAACGATATTTTTAAAACAACCACCACAACAACCCCTTAATTAAAAGTCTGGGTAAACAGTAATGTTTTGGTCCAGCACCTAAGAAAGTAGTATAGGTGCCAGGCAAGCCTCAAGGGGAAGAGCTTTCCACAGGCAAGGCACACCACTGAAAAAGCCATCTCTGGCCACCACCCACCTGTCCACTTCCCCATGCATTCAAATAAATCCACGTTTGAAGAACAAAGTCAAATGTATTAATAAGCGATGGTTAGATCAGAACACAAGCATTGTTAGGAATAACTACAGACCCCAAGGGGGAACATAATAAAGGAACTTGAACCAGGTTAGGACCAATGAGCCCCGTTCCCGCTGGCGGGAATGTAGATGAAACGAGCGCCCAATTCCTTGGGAACACAACGGTTCTACAACATAAACACAAGTCCAGTTCTCAGGCTTCGGATACATAACAAGCAAAGCAACGCCATAACTCCATCCCACCTCCAGCTGCATGACCTTGAGTAGTTCCACAGAAGCAGCAAGCTAAAGAAAGTAAATACCTACACAGGAAGGCACAGCGGGGGGAAGGGAAGGACAGTGCACAATGTTACAGTGTAACACACCACTCAATGGCAGCTTGCTGACACCACCTGACCTCTGAAGGCAGAGGCACAGAGGCTGTGAGGAGGATCTTAACTGGCAGGCTGGATGGTATGGGAAGGAGATGGTTTTTCAGGGGGGCCCTGGCCTCAATCTGTGTAGGGCCTTAAATGTAAGAACCAGCATTTTGAACTGTGCCCAGAAACAGATGGGAAGCCAGTGCAGATCTTTCAGCACAGAGGTGATAGGATCTTTGAGAGCCAGCATGCTGTAGTGGTTAAGAGTGGCAAGACTCAGGAAACTTTTAAAATAATAGGCGGCTTCCTTCCGGTCGACGAGAGCAGACGCAAGTTACTTAGCAGCTCGCATATGCTACATTCCTTACAGTCTTTAAGGGCCTTTTTCAACACCCTCAAAGAGTTCTTTCGGAGGAAGAACTCAAGCAAGAAGCTTTCTTCAAACAGGCAGAACAGGAGCCAGGAGGAGTCGAAACGGAGGATCAGAGAAGACCAGATCGAGGAGACGCTGGAGACGCATGGACGAGTGGAGGCCGAGGAGTGTCAACGACAGAGGAGCGGAGGGTGGAGCCAGAGAGCGAGCAGAGGGCGGAGCCGGAGAGCGAGCGGAGGGCAGAGCCAGAGAGCGAGGTGAAGATCGAGCAGCGTCAGAGGAAATTGGAGGAAACTAGACAGAGAC
>NW_015196326.1:0-1604 GCF_001447785.1 Gekko japonicus | reverse complement strand
TCCTGCCCCAAAATAGCCCTGCTTTCACTCATCCAAAGGGGTGCCGGCCCTTTCTGTGACCAGCATTTCTTTTATGGGTGACACCCGAATTGACCTCAATACCACTAAGTGTCATTCACCTCATTGGCAGCATGCAATGATAGAGGAGCTATTTTTGTATCTGGGGAATTCAACTTGGGTAGGGCTTTGGGTGTGGGGGGGGAGAGTTGATATGTCCCCTCCCCTTCGCAAATGAAGCAGCTGCCCTACACACGCGCACAAATTCCTTGTGGTTGTCATATTAGTTTCGCTTAACTTTTCAGTGGGTTCTCAAGGCCGGATTAACCATTAGGTCAAAAATTCTAATAGGGTTGCCACCCACTAGGTGGTTGTGCATATAGCAATACAGTCAAAAACTGTAACACTGTACGCAAAAATACTTGACGTTTGATTCCAAACATTCTTCAATTAACAGTGTAGTACTCTAAATAACCATTCAGGGCCCCGGTCACACGGAGAATTTGCCGCGCGAAAGGCACGAATGTTGGGCGGATTTTCGGGGCGCGATCACACCGCAACATCTGGGAAGCGTAGCACACCCGTGGCCAACCCGTGGCGTCCCTCCGAAGATGCGGAGTTAAAAAGTACCAAGGAAAGTGCACTAGTATCTGGAAAACGCGCGGCACAGGCAGGCGGGCCTGATCATGGGAGCGCTAGTATCCGGCACCGGTCCACATCCGGCACCCGTCCACATTGGCTTAATTTCCTTCATAATATCCTGGAATAAACCATAATCAATAAAAATCCACATGAAGCTGCATGGGAAATAGTTATTATGAAGGAAATTAAGAATTTACAATACTGAGCTGGATTAAGAAACTGACACCTCCTTTAAATCTAGGATTACATCTGAGGAAGATTGTAAAGTTGAAATGAGTTCACAGCCGGGTACTCATTATGTTGGACTATGTGGGCTTTTTTACAATATTGTATAAGTGAGAATGTTTTAGGAAAGCAATGTAAACCGTATAAATGTTGTTCATATCACAGGGTTTGCTTGTGTGTGTTTTCCCCCTGTGGATATCTGTGATCCCTTTTGTTTTGTGCTGCAACCTCCAGATGGGGCCTGGAGATCTCCTGGAATTACTACTGTCCTCCAGACAAGAGAGACCAGTTCCCCCTGGAGAAAATGGCTGTGTTGGAGGGTGAACTCTGGCTGGACTAGATGACTCTCTTGAGATCCCTTCCAGCTCTAGGTTTCTATTTAATTTAATATTTCTTTCCTTCAGGATTCTGACTTGTCCGTTCCCCCCCATAAGCTCTATAGGCAGACTGTTTTACTGTTTCAACCTATGAACACATGAAGCTTGCCTTACACTGAACCAGACCCTGGGTCCATCAGAGCCAGTATTGTCTACTCAGACTGGCAGAGGCTCTCCGGGGACTCAGGTGGAGGCCTTTCCCATCACCCGCGAACCTCATCCCTTTAACTGGAGATGCCGGGGATCGAACCGAGACATTCTGCGTGCCAAGCAGATGCTCTGCTAATGAGCCACAGCCCCTCCATTATTCTATCCCACAGTTTTATGAGCCCTTCCTCTTAAATGAGGGAGCGGTGGTGCAGG
>NW_015196325.1:0-1634 GCF_001447785.1 Gekko japonicus | reverse complement strand
CCCTCCACCACCGCACCGCCCACTATGCAAACAAGCCCAACCACAACCTCTTCCCCTCCCACCACATCCACCAGCATCAGTACCCTCACCCCCACGTTTCCACCGAGCTCCTCCCAGACACCTCGGCGTCCCACTACAAGGACCACCGTCCCACCGAGTACCGAATCCCCAACTTCCACCGCCATTTCCACCAGCACCATGCCTGTCTCAACCAGCTCCAGCACCACGGAAATGTTCACAACTCCTACCATTTCCAGCCCTTCTACCACAAGTTTTTCAAGCAGGACTGGTAAGCAGCAGGAGGCTTCTGGAATCTCCTTGGGGTTTTCCCATTTACCTGGTGCTTCAACATTTCCCTTCCTGCCGCCTTGCTAGCTGCAACAGGTAGCTGGTCTCCCACCTGTGCCTCACTTCTAAATTTTCCATTCAAGGAAAATTTATTATTTTTTTTCCCTTGTAGTTCTATTGTACCCTACTTTTACTTTGAGGATATGGTGTAACCGTACTGTATTCATTGGTCATTTATGACAGGGATTCAATTTGTAGGCATGAGACAATGTGTATCTATATGTAGAGGTGTCTTTCTTCCTCTGAAGTCAAACTTGGCTTTGCAGTATGCCGTTATTCATGTGGTTTTTTATTTCTTTAATTCAGCCCTCATTCAGAAATGTTTTCTTTTTCTTCTGTAGCCACCAGTTTTCCACAGACCACTACGCGAAGCCGCACAATAAGCACGACTCCAAGTACATCTCAATTTATGACCTCTAAAACCAGTTCATCTAAATTGTTAACCATCTCTCCCGAAACTTTTCCTACAATTACTAGTAGACCAAGTACTGTTCCTATCACTTCTACGACTGTGACAAAATTTTCCTCACTATCTATATCTTCGAGACCCCCAGGTAACTGCTTGTTGTTGTTTTCTGTATTCTTCATCTGTGTCTCTTTTTCACAGCAGGTGTGTGTTTGGTCTTGGGTATAAAAATTTAGGTTTACACCTTTAAGTAGTGATTTCTTCACATGTACTCTTTTTTAATAATTTCAGTTTTACTGCTCACTTCATAGTGTTTTCGTTTATAGATTCAGCATCTCTGTGACTTTTTCGGAATTTATTTAGTGTCATTTTATTATACCATCGACTGGAGTAGGTAGGTGGTATGTACAAAGAGGGGTAGAGAAAACCTGCAATCGTTACACAAATTACACTGAAGCAGAAAACACTGAACAGTAAAGATGTAAGGAAAAAGAAAATTTATTCTTGAAAATTAGTATAATCAAAGAAGAAAATATTTATAACCCACATTGTATGGTTAAGTGTAATTAAGTGTAAGACACCAAACTTTTTCTGACAGATTATCTTTTTCAATGTTACCATTAGAAAATGTTATACATTCCATGGCTCCTTTATAAACAATATGCAGAAACCATAAAACAATACATAAAGTATTAAGAGATCAAATGTGGAGATAAATTATCAATATTTTATTGAACCATGCTCAGGAAGGTATTTTTACAGGTCTATTTCCACAAAGCTATAGCATAATCATTCCATTCAGTTATCAGTGGGTAAAAATACTTTGGCGAAGACTAGCTTGCAATTTCTGATTAAGAATAACTTCATTGGGTTACAAAGA
>NW_015196324.1:0-1622 GCF_001447785.1 Gekko japonicus | reverse complement strand
GCTTGCAATGTTCCAAAATCTTTCAATTCGTTTTCTTCTGTGAGTATTTTGTCATAGGTGGCAGCTTTCTCTTCCATCATTAGTGTTGGCAATATGAAGGCTTCTAGGGGGGAGACCCATCTTGGTATTTTTTCGTAAAATTTTTCTTTCATCATTCTCCATACTTTTATCAGAGCATCTCTCAATATATGATTTTGAAAGTGTTTCTGTTTTTTCTCTTCGTCATACCACACATAGGCATGCCAGCCCATGTGTAGGTCATGACCTTCTAATTTTAGGATTCTTCTATCTTCTAACAGGATCCAGTCCCGAATCCAGGTCATTGCTGCCGCTCTATAGTATGATTTCCACTCAGGTAGTCCCAAACCACCTCTTTCTTTTTTATCATATAATAATTTTAATCTTATGCGCGCTCTCTTTGCTTGCCATATGAAGCTTCTTGTAATTTTCTCCAATTCCTCACATATTTTGTAGTTTTTTAGAATCGGGATTGTTTGCGCAAGAAACAAAAATCTGGGTAGGACGTTCATTTTTATAGTGGCTGCTCTCCCCATCAACGAAATGTGAAGATCCTGCCATCTTTTTAGATCTTTCTTAATTTCTTCTATTAATGGTTTATAGTTGTTCTCATATAGTTGTGCGTTGTTATTTGTCAGATTTATGCCTAAATATTTAATTTTGTTTGTTATCTCCATCTTGGTGTTTTTTTGTAGTTTGTCTATTTCTTCTTTAGAGCAATTTTTTGTTATAATTTTGGTTTTCTTCAGGTTTATTCTTAGTCCCGCCAGGTTTCCATATTCTTGGATTTGCTTCATTAAGTGAGTTATAGATGCAGTGGGTTCTTCCAGCATAAATACCAAATCGTCGGCAAAGGCCAGCAATTTGTACTGTTCTCCTTTTATTTTGGGGGCCCTGATATCTAGATTCTCTCTCACCATGTCATTTAGCGATTCTAAGCAAAAGATGAAAAGTAGAGGGGAGAGCGGGCAGCCCTGTCTGGTACCTTTCTGAATTGGGATATTTCGGGATAGTTCTCCGTTTACAATTATCTTCGCCCATTGCTCCTTGTATATGGCCGAGAACATGTTCTTAAACTTCTCACCGCATTCCCAAGATTCTAATTTATACTTCAAAAAGGACCAATTGACGTTATCGAAGGCTTTTTCTGCATCCAAGAATATTAGTGCTAGCTGTTTGCCTGGGTTGTATTCATAATATTCTAAAATATCTATAATTGTTCTAACATTGTTCTTTATCTGTCTTTTGGGAAGAAAACCTGATTGGTCCCGATGTATTATTTGAGACATCACTTTTTTGAATCTTGCCGCCAGGATTGATGCGAAGATCTTATAGTCCACATTTAGGAGTGAAATGGGTCTGTAATTTTTTATATCGTCTTGTTCAGAATTTGATTTGTGTATTAGAGATATCAACGCCTCATTCCAAGAGTTAGGTGTTTTTCCGGAGATGGTTATGTCATCTAATAATTTTTTGAAAAGTGGGACTATTTCTTCTTCCAGCTTTTGCAATATTTCTGCCGGAATACCGTCTGGTCCTGGAGCCTTCTTCCTTTTTTGTTTTTTAAATGCTTCAGTTATTTCACACATTGTGATTTTATCATT
>NW_015196323.1:0-1867 GCF_001447785.1 Gekko japonicus | reverse complement strand
CTGCAGGAAATGACCCCTGGTTATTGGTAGGGATGCCACAAACCTTGTGGGGGGGGGGATGAACTTGGCGGGCAAGCATGCTGGTGTTAGCCTGCTGTGACCACCTGTGGTCAGAGCATCAGATCTTCCCACCTCACTGCGGCTTTGAACCCAGAAACGTAATAATGCCTATCAAGGCTAATGTGGCCGCAACGCCATTGGCCAGCCGACTGAGTAGCGGCAGCGGCAGAACCGTTCCAAAATGATTTTAATGGTAGTAGAAAGCACCGTCAAGTTGCAGCTGATATATGGCAACCTCATAGGGTTATCAAGGCAAGAGAAGTTCAGAGGTGGTTTGCCATGGCCTGCCTCTGTGTAGCAGCCTCGGGTTTACTTGGTGGTCTCCCATCCGAATACTAAATGGGGCCAACCCGACTTAGCGTCTGAGACTTGATGAGATCGGGCTGACCTTATTAGCTGCTGCTAAGCTGGGAGCAATTCCCATCCCTTTCCAATCGCTCAGCAACTGAAGAAAGGAAGCAGGTTGGCACAGCAATGCCCACCTGCCCAGAGCTCCACACTATCCTGTAGAACGTCCACCACCAAATAGCTGGAGCCTTTCTGAAGGTCTCCAAATGGCAGTTGAGTCACCGAAAGAAGGAAGAGAACACGATGATGCAGTGAGCATCAGTAGACACATTTTTACTGGTGTTACACAGGGCTATTTTGGGGCAGAAACGCACAGGAACGGAGTTCCGTCTGGCTCCCAAGTTGGCCACACCCAGCAGGAACTCATTAGCATAATAGGCCACACCCAACAGCAGAAACTCATTAGGATTGGCTACAGTACGGATGTGTGGCCTAACATGCAAAGGAGTTCCTGCTCCAAAAAAGGGCCCTGGGTTTTGACAACAAACAAGGTAAACAGAATAAGAAGCAAAAGGTGGGTGTGGCTGGATAACCACACTTCTGGTAACATGGGGGTGCGGCCTAATGTGCTAATGGGCTGTGCTTTCAGGGGTGTGGCCTAATATGCTAACGAGTTTCTGCTGTTGGGTGTGGCCTATTATGCTAATGAGTTCCTGCTGGGCTTTTCTACAAAAAGAGCCCTGCTACATATCGCGGCAAAATCACAAGAAAAATGGGGTTTAAAGAAAAGTTCTAAACAAAGAAATGCAGTCGGCGTTGATAGCGACACTAGCCACAGGGAGGCCGAGGGATCAGATTGGCACTAAGAAAGTGCCTTGGGGTCATGGCAGTTGAGGAGGCCTTCGGAGAAAAGCAAACAAGTGACACTCCGCCTTTTACCAAGACAGAAAACCTGGATAGGCAGGCTGCAAGCCGCCGAACGAGCATGACTGGGCAAACATGCTTGTGAGGGCCCGGGCTGGGCGATCGGCAGCTGCACCCCAGTCCAGGCCCTGATAGCCGGAGAGCAGGAAACAAGCGCAAGCAGAACACACCGCCGGGTTGGCCAAACACAGGCAGGAGGTCTGGCCAACCTAAAAGCTTCACCTCGCTTGCCAAATCATCAGACCATGTGTTTATTTTTATTGATTTGCTTACAATGGAAGAGGGCAGACCAGCTGCTTTGGTTCTGACTGGGGAGACAATCAGGGTATAAGCATCTAAATAATAAAATAAAAACGTCTCTGTTTTTCAGTGTTGGTTCTGTACTTTTGTTTGTATCATGTACACGTGTTCTATGATGTTTAGGTGGGATTTCCATGTGCAGTCTCTATCTCGTACATTCGCCCTTCCTGCAACGGGCTTCAGGTAGCATACATTGCTCTCTTTTCCCCATTCTGTCTTCACACCAATCCTGAGACGTAGGTTAGGTTGGGAGCATGGGTCGTGTCAGGCTCACAACCACCCAGCAAGCTTCTAT
>NW_015196322.1:0-1718 GCF_001447785.1 Gekko japonicus | reverse complement strand
GGGGGGGACAAAAATCCAAAGTTTCCTTCTCTTTTCCTCAAAGGCTCTTCTGTGGAGATGCGTAATGGGGTGACTCGTTTGGGCCGGACTCCTGTCCAGAAAAGACGCGAGGTTAGTGCCAACTCCACAGGCAGACACGTGCCGTTTCAGTCCTCGTGAACCCAGTTTCCAATACCCTCTGCGGGGTGGAAAGAGACGGTGGGACGCAGAGACGCCCAACCCACAAACGGGGCCTGCGTCTGCAGTCCACGCTCAAAAATAGCCCTCCGCGCGGGCATAGGAAGCCAGACTCGATTCATCTGATTTAGTATTGTCCGCTCTAACTGGCAGCTGCTCCCCAGGGTCTCTGGCAAAGACAGGGGTGGAGCGTGACCAGACGGGAGGGAATGGAGCCCAGCGGTCCTTACGGAACACTCTGCGTGGACTCGGCCAGCATCAGGGACACTGCAGGGTGCAGAGAGATGACTACAAGTTCTCCTGTGCAGCTGCCAGCTGAGACTGACCTGAGCAAGCAGAAGGAGATGACAGGCAAGTCGGCCCTTCTTGTTGTCATCGCTATATTTTTTCCTAGCTACGTGGCGCCACGATGTTACCTGCACTGCTCAGCTTACTCCTGCCTCCCCGATGCCACCCAGGACAGTGACCGACTGGGGAAATTTTCCAACGGGCTGGTTTGCTTCTGGGAGGTAGCATTTCCTAGGCCAGCTATCTAAGAGCCTCTAATCTGGGATATCGGGGATAGAACCCCAGATCTTCTGTTTGCCGAGGGCCTCCTCTTGCCACTGAGTCTCAAACCCTCGTTGCGCGTGCATCTTCACTCTCCCGCAAGCGTTCCCAAGCACACTGTAAGATCATGTACACACAGTGACGCATGCTCCCGCTAAGCTGTGGAGTCTCGTGAGCAAAAATGCTACTTTGTGAGCAACGGGCATGGAAGTTGCAAGCGAGCGATTCAGCTGCTGCGTGAATGAGTTTGCTCTGGAGCCCTCCTTCCTGAGCTGAGCCAAAACTGTCTGAGCCGGAGGCTAAAAAAACTGTGAGCTAGCTCACACTAACTCAGCTTAGAGGGAACACTGGTCATGATGTATATGCCCCGTTTCAGGTGCACCTAGAATCCCTCACGTATACAGCGGTGATTCCTCTTGCACTAGCCCTGCCACATTCACACAGCTGACCGGCAGCTACACACATGTAAACACCACCAGGTTGACATACATACTGCCAGAAACACATCTGTAAAGACAATCGACTGGGGTTCTTCGGGCAGGCGCCATTTTGCAGGCCGCTTGGTGGTGTGAACACTTTTTCTATGCAAAGTTTGTGGGTTTTCCACACCTGCTCCTGAAATGGGTTTTCCTATCGAATCACAGCCTGTGCTCATGACAAAACGCCCCACACAACCAGTTTCTCACAATGGCATTCTGGACTGGAAACAGGCCAAGTCAGCAAGCCCCGGAATTTCAGGAATTGTCCATCACAAACACCGTCCAGAATTCTCACTCTCGCATCACATTGTGATTCAAACCTAAAGCCGATCAGGAAAGGTAATTTTGTGTTTCAAATGTCGCCCCGGTAGCCTACAGACAGTAGAACCATTACCTGGGGAGTTTGTGACAGAGGAGAGACAGACCCTGGCGCTTTCGGGATCTTGGCTACTGTATGATACTGGTGCAAAAGAATGGCTTTGTTCATTTGAACACTGACTATTCCCAGGCAAT
>NW_015196321.1:0-1690 GCF_001447785.1 Gekko japonicus | reverse complement strand
CAAAACGCCTCGTGTGAACGGGGCCATGTTCAGCATTCCTCCACCTCACTTCATTTGCCTTGTCTCCTCTATGTCAAGGAAGGTGCTCTAGATTTATGAAGTAAAACCATTCCAGTTTTGTCATTATAATAAAATACACTTTCTGCAGTAGAGAGCAGTTCCTAAACTTCCCTTATTTAGGGATGTGCACTGCAATTATAGGTTCATTTAATGAGAAACACTGATTTCAATTAAACACACTTCTTAATAATACATTTATAATACATTTGCAGCCCTGTCAGTGTTCAAAACGTGCATTTTGTATCATAATCCTTACAATAGCCCTGTAGGGCAGACTGCTATTACTGTCCCCATATTGCAGATGTGGACAGGTTAGGGCTGAGAAAAAGGCCATGATGTGAGCTTGGGACAAGGATGACATCTGAACCAAGGGGCCTTCCACATCACAGCTAGATTTGCCAACTTCCTTGAGAAAAAAAATGTCCTGGGCTCTTTTTGTAGCAGGAACTCCTTTGCATATTAGGCGACACACCCCTAATGTAACCAATCCTCCAAGAGCTTACAGAGCTCTTCTTACAGGGGCTACTGTAAGCTCTCCGAGGATTGGCTACATTAGGGGTGTGTCACCTAATATGCAAAGGAATTCCTGCTACAAAAAGAGCCTTGACTGTTATTTACCTCCGTGCCATGAAAAGCTTCAGCTGCCCATTTCCACTCACTAAGCATCTATTAAAGGGACAGGACATTTTTCTCCAGGCCTGTTGGCAACTGTAATTTCACAGCTGATGCTCTTATCCTCTATACTAAAACAACTCTCTTAATAAGTGTTTTTAGGACTGCAGCCTTAATGTGACTTGGAGAGTAATCCTAAGGATTCTTTCCCGGGAGTGGGCTCTAGACCTTAGGATTCTGAGTAGACCTGATGACTATTGCTCTGTTAATTTGCATATGTTTGGGTGCTATTGTCAGAATCGGACCCTTGCTCGGGCCATCGGGCCATCATATTTGCAACTTTGGTTCTCTAATGTACATAGCTATGCTCTGTTATTGCTTCGCTGGCTGTTCTCCCTCCTCACTTGTAGTTCCCAAGTTCCCATTTAGCACCTGCTGGCATGGTATCAATCTGTCTGCAGGGTCCTCCTCTGACATTCCTGGGAGAGGGGCAATTGAGACATGTCTGTGTGAACTGTAGATTAGCTGTGCTTGTACCTCTGTGAAAGGAAGCATCCTCCGCAAAGGCCAGAGGGAACTTTCGCCGTTTCTCATTCTCATAGCCTTGTGGAGAGACTCAAGTGATAACATTCCCACTGTCCTAATTGCACTGTATTAACCTGTCTACGCACTATGTAATCATGACGTATGAATGAGGGCTGGACCAAAGGTCTCGTAGATTCCTACTTTGTATTATTCCTTAGTTCTGTCAAAAAGTTCAACTGCACAGCAACTAAATCAGTTTTCTCAATAAAGCCTGCAAAAGGACTTATTGCGTCTGAGTGGTTCCTGACGAAGCTGACAGCTATATGATGTCTATATACCCTCAAATACTACAATTATGGTTCATTTGAAGCAACAGGAGCAAACTTTAGGTAAGTTTAGAGGGACAGAGAAATGACAACTTCCCTATCTAGGACAGGGCCTATGGTCTCTGGTATTTAATTTTTTTAATTTTATTTTTACAATTTGTGTATTA
>NW_015196320.1:0-1797 GCF_001447785.1 Gekko japonicus | reverse complement strand
CATTTAATTGGATCTGGGCCCACGGTGCCCTTTTAGGACATCGGCCTCCCCTTGCAAAAGTCTCCTCCATCTTCCATTGAAGGCTGTCTTGACGTCTAAGATAAGAATGGGGTTTTTTATATGATATTATCAAGCCAACTGTAGGATGTCTTATACCATTTGAACTGAGCTTGGAGAACAACAGACACTTCCCCTTCTCAGGGGGAACTGGAAGGGTCTATCTGCAAGTCCTCTGCCGTTCCAGTCAAGGACAATGGACAGTTGCCATCTTCCACTCAACAAGGCTAACCTCAGAAACGGTCTTCATTGAAGGCACCACATTCAGCTGCGTGGAGTGGAAATCCATTGGATCCGATAAAGACTGTTGACTCTTGAAAGCACTTTTTGATTTCTAAGGTGTTCCTGAACTCAGATCCAGCTCTTGTACTGCAGACCCAAGATGGCTACCCTCTGAAACCATCTTCCAGTCACCGTATCGGAAGAAAGCTGATCCTTCACAGGTAGGTGTCCATCTCACCTCCCACTAGCTCATTCTCTGGGGGCAGGAGATGCATTTTGCACACTGGCAGTCACCTGATTCACAGGGGCTCTGCAAGGCTGTAGGAGATGCACTTCAATGGAGATGCCAGAGAATAAGCTTACTCCATTCCACAGGCATTCCTTCAGAGCACCTCTGGGAAGCGTGGAGAGTCACTGTCACTTGGAAGAAACTCTATCGGACTGTTTCAAGGCAGCTTTGTATGTTCATGTGGCGTAGTGGTTAAGACACTGGGACCAGTATTGGGGATTCCCAGGTTCAAATCCCCACTCATGCCACGGAAGCTCACTGGGTGACCTTTGGCAGGTGATGCTCTCGAACCCTAACAAACCTCACAGGGCTGTCAGGGGTATAAAATCAAGTTGAGGAGCATGAGGTAAGCAGCTTTGGGTCCCCATTGGGAGAAATGTGGGGAATAAAAAGATAAAACAAAATTAATGTATCAAAGATGGTCCACAGCTACCTTTGAAAAATTCTTTCTCCAGATTGGTTGGATAAGATGTTGTAAATAAGGGAAATATACAAGCCTAGATCTGAGCGGAGCACCTTAGAGACCCACACGATTCCCCCAAAACTCTTGTGGGGTCTCGAAGTAGCTACTCGACTCAAATCTGCTGTTCTACAGAAGGCCAAAATGGTTACCCTCTGAAACTAGATGTTTGCCTGGGTTATTGACAGTCTCTAACCATATCCCATTATTCAGCTGATCTCCCTCAATGGCTCCTGTTCCTCTCTCTCCTTCCCTTTCTCTGATTCCTCTCCAGTTTCTTCATTTTCTCTCAGTTCTCTTCGTTTCAGATGGTATCTGTGCAAGTCTCTGGTAGAACCATTAAATTAGAGTCCCGTAGCGCCTTAGTAGCTGTGGTGGCTCAAGTGGTTAAGATGCTGTGAACTGCAGGCTGTGGAAGGTCGGTAGTTCAGCAGTTTGAGACCCGAGTGTGCCGCAAGACGGAGTGAGCTCCCGGCTCTAGTTCCAGCTCCTGCCAAACTAGGAGTTCGAAAGCAAGAAATTGCAAGTCGATAAATAGGTACCACTTCAGTGGGAAGGTAACAGCGATCCATGCGCCTTGGTGTTAAGTCATGCCGGCCACATCACGGAAATGTCTTTGGACAGCGCTGGCTCTTCGGCTTGGAAACGGAGATGAGCACCGCAACCCTAGAGTTGGATTCGACTGGCTTTCGAGCCTCAAAGGCTCCTGTTCCTCTCTCCTTCCCTTTCTCTGATTCTTTTCCAGTTTCCTCATTTTCTCTCAGTTCTC
>NW_015196319.1:0-1660 GCF_001447785.1 Gekko japonicus | reverse complement strand
TCCTTTATCACCCCACCACAGACAGCTGAGAACGAATCAATTCTCAAGCCACCTCCAGCCAGGGCTCGGTTTCTTGTGCTGGGCATAAACAATGCAGCTTGAAGCTGATCTACGGTCAAACGGTCCTGCGTGCTCAAAATATTCAGAATATGCTTCTCGAATAAATCCTCGAAAGAGGAAGACGCAAGGGAAGCAGGCGTGGCTCAGAGAGGAGAGGAGAGGCTTAGCGGCAAAATACAACATTCGCTCAGCCTAGGGAAACACAGTTTGGTTCTCTGCCACAGCTGGCCTGTGTGGATTTAGGCACGACACCAGTATGGATGAGTTAATCCTCTGCTATGCGGAATTTGCAATGGAGAGAAAGGATGGGTAATCTTGGCTCACTACAGTTGCTTAGAGGGGACGGAAATTGGCACATTCCCAAAGGCTCTCTCCTCTGTCGTTAGCAAACCAGCATAGAGAAGAAAACCCCACACCATTTCTTTATCTCATCTATGCTTCTACTCTTCTCCTTAATGGGGATCTGAAGTGTTTGACATCACGTTCTTCTCCATTTATCCCTGGCAACCACCCTGTGAGGTAGGTTAGGCGGAGAGTGTGTGACTGGCCCAAGGTCACCCAGCGAGCTTCCACAGCAGAATGGGGATTAGAACCTGGGTCTCCCAGATCCCAGCCTAACATTCCAGCCACTATACCACACTGAGCTTTGTGAAACGATTCCATTTCCTGCCTTCATGTCTTTGTCTGAGCTACTGATCTTTGACAAGGTAGCTATAAAAGCATCAAGAATTCTATACGGATTACCCTCTTGTCACACCAGTCCCTACGTCAGCAGTCCCCAGTCTCAGTAAATTCGCAGGCACATTGGAATTGGGGGCCCAGAAGTGGATGCTGCCACTAAATGGCTGCCATGGGAGCCAGTTACAAAATGGATGCTATGGGGTGCTGGGGCCAATCACAAGCTGTTGGGAGGCTGCAAGCCATGCGCCCTCCTATGATGGAGGCAGCTGTGATGAACTGACCATCAAACGCAGGATGCTTAGTGCATCAAATTCAGAGAGCTGGGAGATTAGGGGTTAATGCCTCACTGCAAAGCACAGTTTGACTGACAGGCTGCTGCCTGCGTGCACCCCCCCTTCTCCGTGATCGGTCAGCGCCAGCTGAGGAGAGCTTTCAGTCTTGTCAGAGGCAGTCAGTCCTCATTTGGACTTTGGCTTGGCGGTTGCCAATCAGGAGGAGTGCGTGTGTCAGTCTGAGGGAAACAGACAAATTCACTTGGGAAGTGGAGGGACACCACGCCTTGCCCTTACTTTGTACCAACACATTTGAGGAAAAGTTCAGAAATAAGAACTTAAAAGTCTAAGTGTCAGCCCTAGCTGATTTCCGTTTACTCACAGTCTCCAGAACTGGGGTTTAGGTTTGACAGAAGAGACAGGAAGCTGAAAACTGCCAGTCTAGCCAAACAGAAACAGGATTATCGCTCCTAGAAAGAGGAGGTTATTTTTTACCCAGTTATTCACAGGGTTCAACTCAGAAGGGACCCCTGGACTGTGTGAAAAGGGAAACGGTCTTAGACTCCTCAAGAGAGAGAGAAAAAGGGAAAGTTATAATTCCACAAGGGAAATATTTAGATACAGAAAGAAAGTACTAACTTCCAGGA
>NW_015196318.1:0-1932 GCF_001447785.1 Gekko japonicus | reverse complement strand
ATAGGAGATTGATGTGTAAATGTATCCTTATTAATTGTGGAATGCTAAGAGTAAGTGGCTCAAGTGGTTAAGACGCTGAACTGCAGGCTGTGGAAGGTCAGTAGTTCAGCAGTTCGAGATCCGGGTGCCGCATGATGGAGTGAGCTCCCGTCTCTAGTTCCAGCTCCTGCTCCTGCCAACTTAGCAGTTTGAAAGCAAGAAATTGCAAGTAGATAAATAGGTACCACTTCGGTGGGAAGGTAACAGCGTTCCGTGCGCCTTGGTGTTTAGTCATGCCGGCCACATGACCATGGAAATGTCTTCAGACAGCGCTGGCTCTTCGGCTTTGAAACGGAGATGAGCACCGCAACCCTAGAGTCGGACTCGACTGGCTTTCGAGCAAGGAAACCTTTACCTTTTTAAGAGTAATTAACTGAGATTATGTTGTTACGCTCTATTCATCTCCTCGCAAGCATGGAGGTCCGCTGATTGTGTTGCCTGGGTCTATGTCCTCTACATAGGGCTAACAGGTCAAACCCTACACTAAAGGATAAATGGACACAAATCTGACATCAAGAATCACAAGAGAGAGAAACCTGTAGGAGGACACATCAACCTTCCAGGACATTCAATGGATGACCTCAAAGTACCTGTTTTATTGCAAAGCCACTTCAGGAACAGACTGGAAAGGCAAATTGATGAATTACAAGTTATTACAACACTCAGAACAACCCCCCCCCCCCAGGACTTAACAGTCCTTACATATGTAGTTTCACCAAGAAGGGCTCTACATCTTCATTATTATACTGTAACTAAGAGCAAACTCATTGTATAAAAGCAATACAACGAGCTGTAGAAAGGGGGGGGCCACAGCAGGCATGTGAAGCCGCCACCGCCTATAGGTGGTCTCAGCCTCCTCCGAGGGAGCCACGGCAAAGAGGCGAGCGGCATTACCCGGCACATATTCTGGTGCCCCTCCGTTGTTCAGAGCACCACTGCCACCGCTCACTCTCCGGCTGCACATTCCCAGGCGTGCGTCAGTGGCTGCCGGGCTTCTGCCATTCTGGCGAGGCCTGCCCGGGCCAGCCTATGTGCTTGGAGCCTTTGTCTCTCCGGGCCGAGCAGGGTCGGCTTCAGCCTGCCGCCTTGGAGAGACCACGCCAAGGCCAGGCGCGGGGAGAGCAGGGCGCTGCTGGTGCTGGCGCTGGTGCCGCCACCTCCAGGTGGTCTCAGTCGCCTCTAAGCGCACCATGGCAAAGAGGCAAGTGGTGTTATCCGGCACGTATTCTGGCGCTCCTCCATCGTTAAGAGTGCCACTGCCGCCTCTCGCTCTCCGGCCACACTTTCCCGGGCGTGCATCAGTGGCTGCCAGGCTTCTGCTGCTCTGGCAAGGCCTGCTCGGGCTGGCCTGCACACTCAGAGCCTTTGTCTCTCCAGGCTGAGCGGGGTCAGCTCCTGCCCGCCGCCTTGGAGAGACCTCGCACGACACTGAGGCGGAGATGCTGGCCACCCCTTCTGTGGGCAGGACTCCAGCAATGCAGCCACTGGATTGGCACACCGTTGAAGTGACAGGTCAGCGAGCCAAATGCTGTAGGAGCGTGTGCAACATTCACCCCAAAACAGAATTATATGTAAGAAGAGATTCTTATTTGGAATAGTAAAGTGGAATAGTGATTGTAATGTAATGCAGTAAATATTGGAATGTATTTCTCTGATCTGCTGACAGAGGAGACATAACACTGCACAATCATTTACCACACCTCAAAGAAAAGGATGCTGTTAGTTACCTCCATGCTTGAGAAGAGATGAATGGAGTGTAATGACAGGATCCCAGTTAATTACTCTTAGCATTCCACAACTAAGAAGGATACATTTACATATTAGTCCTCATTATGACATATTTATTTGCTCCATTGTGTCCCATTCCCCCCCCGTAATTAAATCCAAACAAAT
>NW_015196317.1:0-1689 GCF_001447785.1 Gekko japonicus | reverse complement strand
CCTTGGTGGTCTCCCTTCCAAAAGCTAAGCAGGGCCAACCCTGCTTAATCCCCATGATCTGATGAGATCAGGCTAGCCTGGGCTATCCAGGTCAGGGGTCTCAATGCTTCTGTGCTCCACATTTCTAGATAATTTCTCTCACTGGTTTCACTTAGATGGTTTTAAGAGACTTCTTGTACAGTAGTTGACTGAATATGGATTGCAGATGGGACTTCCTTTGTTTTTCACATCCCTTTCATTATGAAGAGGACCCAGAGGGGGGCTGTATTGATTTCTCTCTTTCAGCTCAGCTAGAAGGACATTGGGTTGGATTATTTGAACACATGAAGCTGCTTTACAATAAGTCTCTCTAGCACACCATCTATTCTGATTGGCAGGGGCTTTTGAAGGACTCTGTCAGAGAAAGGTCTTTCCCAACACCTGTGACCTGAAATCCTTTTAACTAGAGTTGCCGGAACTGAACCAAATCTTCTGCTTGCAAACTGTTTGCTGTGCCACACTCTATTTATGCTGAGAGAGAGCCAGGAGCCTGCAACATAAAGTACTTCTTTCCTACTTCTGCTGCTGTTACACTTGGTGAATATGCGTGTGTTTCGTATTTCCCATTAGCTTATCGGGAATAGAAGCAGCAGCTATTGCCACATCTGTTTCCTGACAGCCTCCAAATATAGAAAGGAATGGTAAAAAAGGCATGATAAAAAGCTGGTACGGAATTCTCAGACCCAGAACTTGATCACTGTGCATCTGTATTATTCCTCAATTTACAGTGGTAGGCAAATAGCTTTACTTTGGATTTGGCAACCACTGCACAGACTTAATGAATGGTGGGAAGGGAGAGGACATGTGCTGTGATTAAAAGAAACCTCCAAAAGTTTAATGGTATAGATCCACAGTTCCTGCCCTTTTTCAGCTACTGGTGCCACAGGTCATGAAGTGTATAGTCAGGAAAAGAAACTCTCATTTAGCTGTCCCTCCCACCCCCCATTTCAAGGCTATTCAGCTGACAAGGTCAGCAGCTGAGACCATGTACTGTATGCACCTGCTTCTTATCACGCCCATTGGCAGTCACTTGCCAGAGCGTTAGGCAGAGGCCTTCTGAACTGGAGAGTAACTTGGCCTTTGTATTATAAGCTTGAACTATTTTTCCTCCCAACTGCTCTTCATATGACGTATGAAGAATGACACACAGAATGGGTCCCATGTCATCTCCATTGGTAATTTTCTTATTTTTTTCAAGGGGTCTATTTTTATTTTATTTATTTTTTGTCCTTAAAAGGGAATACTCTGTTTCTGTCATCTCTCAGGTTTTCCTCAGAAGCCTTGGCCTTTGTAATTTGATGCATTAGAATGTTTACACAACTCTGGATTAATGAAATGGTAGCCTTTGGATATGGATTATGATATGGCTCTGTACTAAAGCAGTGCAAGAAAATGTTCCTGTTAGGACATGGGCATTACTTGTGCTCTGGGTCTTTAAGGGCACTGTGCAGCAGAATAGTTAGTTTGTCAACATACCACTGTAATATTGCCTGATGGGATTTGGAAGTTGGACTGAATTTGTTTGGTTTGACCCGTTGTAGATTTATTCAAAGCCAAATCTTTCATGTCTTTAAACACACGCACACACACACCATCCAACTAAACACAACAGAAAGCAATCGAATTCTGTATATTTTACATATACAAGAG
>NW_015196316.1:0-1693 GCF_001447785.1 Gekko japonicus | reverse complement strand
ATACACACATACACACACACACACATACAGAAGGGGGAAGACAAATTTCCCTGAAGAGAGATTTCCAGAGCTTTGTGACTATTACCGAGAAGGCCCTCTCCCAAATTGCCAGGTGGGGGCACCCGAAGGGCCTCCAAAGATGACTGTAGTGGTCAGGAAGGTTCATAAGGGCATTGCTAGGCCTTCAGGTATGTTGGTCCCAAACTATCTACAGCTTTGAAGGTCAAGGGCAGCACCTTGAATTGTGCCTGGAAACAAATTGTGAGGCAGTATGACATGGTCCCTATGACCTGCTCCAGTCAGCACCCTGTACCAATCATCAATGTTTCCAAACACTTCCCAAGAGCAGCCCCACATAGAGCTCATTGCCGTAATCTTATCTAGATGTATGGGTGCCATTACTTCTTGGCCACATCTTGTACCTTTCTAGAGATCACATAGAAAGAATTTATGCATCCCTGGAAGCTAAAAGGGTAGGAATGAGGAATAACCTTCCAATTTAAAAGAAAAAAACCTGGGTCAGTTTAGAACTTCACTGTGCATAATCTACAGCCACATCAGGCCACACTGTACCAGCACAGAGGATTAGAAAGCCAATGAGGCATGGTGTCATCATGTCATATTGAATCTGGGTCTTAAAACATGTTGCATGACACTGCTTGCAACATCAAAAGATGTTGATAGAAACCAGATCAGCCCCATAGCTAGGGATTTTTTGTGAGGGGGCCTTGGGGGGGGCACCAGCTAATTAAATCAGGTGGGAGTTTCCCCCACACACACAAGGGCAGCCCTTCTCTGTGGAGTGTCTGGCTCCCTCCCTCCCCAAGGAACCCCAGTGCCCCTTCTCGTGTTGCTGCACGAGGGGCACCAGAAGCAGCCTGACCTCCACCCTCGGCTCCCTCCTGGGGCCAGGAGAGGCGAGGCATGCTGGGCTGGGCTGGCCATGAAGATGTGGCATGTGGGCGCATTGGTGCACAGAAGCACAGCTGGGTATGCCTGGCCAGGGCCAGATGAGGTGCCCGTTTGCCTCCTTGCCTTGCTCGGGCTTACCTGCTGCTGGTGGGCCGGGCAGCAAGCATCTCTCAGCCCAGACTTTCTGCCTCTGCTGCTTTTTGTGCTACTCTCATCCTCTCCGCCAACCGAGAGGCAATTGGGGGGAGGGGGAGCCAAGGCTCAGGGAGGGTTCCAGCAAGTCCTGGTCCAGTTTTGGACATTCTTGCCTTCAGAATTTAGCTAATGCAGAATTTGCTGCAGCCAACTGCAGTTAATGACTCAGCATGCTGATCTCTCCCAGAATCTACCCAGTGGGGACAGAATGCTCAAACAGTAAATATGGCAAATGAGCTACTACACTGGAATTAAATGGAGGGGAACTGCTACCACTCCAATATTTCTTAACCCTTAGGGAAAATCAAGGTGGTAGGGGAACAAATATTCATAACTGATGGAAGACTACAGACACCTTAAGTATTAAAATCAGATCACTAAGAATGTATCATACTCTCCGTTGTAATTGTTCAGTAATGTCCTCAAACATTTGACAATGATACTACCATAATAAAAAAAAATTAAACTAGTTTTTCCATTGCTCCAGTTGATTCTAAGTGGAAGATTTATCCTTCTTTATTAATAAAAGCCAGTTGGGGTGGCAAGATTCGATTTGCGGCAAAATCAGTTAGCCGCATGAACTGCC
>NW_015196315.1:0-1752 GCF_001447785.1 Gekko japonicus | reverse complement strand
CACCTTCCAAGGCAGCCATTTTCACCAGGTAAATTGATCTCTGGCACCTGGAGATCTCCAGCCACCACCTGGGGGGGGGGGCTGGAAACCCTAGGTGAGAGGGTGGCCTAAATTCACCCAGCAAGCACAGTGGTGGTGGAAAGTGCTGTTAAGTCACAGCGGAATTATGGTGACCCCACAGGGTTTTACAGGACAGGGCAAGAGACATTCAGAGGTGGCTTGCCATTGCCTGCCTCTGCATAGCCCCCTGGACTTCCTTGATGGTCTCCGACCCAAGTACCAACCAGGGCCGACCCTTCCTAGCTTGCAAGATCCAATGAGATTGGGTTACCCTGGGCCATCCAAGTCAGCACTAAGTAAGCCGAGCGAGGATTTCAAAACTGGAGAACAATACGAGGAAACCTTCTATTACCTACAGTAAACCATGTCATAAAGCTGGATTGGAGAAAGAGGCAATAAACACAACACACGCAAGAATATTGCCTTAAATTCCATTGGCATTTAATTGCAACGTTACTCATTCTATTAAAAAGCCTGTGGCTGGAGTCGGCCTATTGTTGTTTCGCCAAAATGTACAGCCTTAGCAGACTGAAAAACTGGTCAACCGTTACACCACTAGAAAGGTCCAAATAGCATTTGAACATCTCCCTTTTCTGAAAGAAGGGGGCATTAGGGTTGTCTACTCCAGAGCGGAAAACTCCTAGGGAAATGGGATTTGTGCCTGCTGAGGGTGGAGTTTGTGGAGCAGAAGCAACTCAGCAGAGTGTGATAACATGCTAGGACTTCTGCGTCTCCTAGACCAGGGGTCATTCCCTGCAGGAGCTCACAGGAGCAGAGCTCCGGCAGTAAAGAACCCGGGGGCGGGCACATGCAACAAGCCCCGCCCCCTGCTCCCAGCAGCCCCGGGCCACGAGGAGCAAGAAGCAGCCAGGTAAGTTGCAGAGCCCCCCCATAGACAGCAATCCAAAACAGTCCAGTGGTAGTTTTAAGACCAAGTTTTATTCAGGTAAAAGCTCTCCCTTCTCTGTGAGGGCAGATCTGTGTGGGAGCACCCTGCCCCCATAGCTAGCAATCCCAAACAGTCCAGTGGAGCCTGAGCGGTGGGTGTTGCCTTCTGACACACTTCCGGTGATGTCAGGGGGTGTGGCATATGCAAATGAGTCATGCTAATGAGTTATGCTAATGAGCTCCTGCACTTCTTTTTCTACGAAATGACCCTTGTCCTAGACTCTATGGTATACCATAGACTCTGTCCTCTGAAACTGCTGTATCTTCCAGGGAAACGGATCTCTGTACGCTGGTGATCAATTGTAATTCTGGGAGACCTCCAGCCCCACCTGGTTGTTAGTGAGCCTGGGGGGGCATAGAACACTCTAATCAGGGACCCATTTGAAAGCATACTTCTTTCCCGTTCCTTTTTAACTTATTTCTTTTAGACCTCACTGAGGAGAAACTCTGTGATGGAAGAGCCCATCATTGATCGCCCAGCTGAAGCACAATTGGAGGGACTGCTTTGGACTCTGGAACATCTGCCGTTTGCCAAAATTTACAAGCCAGTGAAAACGGTGAGAGGCCGACACAGAATGTTGAGCGGCTTCAGTTCCTCGGCTGCACAGCCATTACGCAGAGTGAAATTAGCTGGTCCCCCTGGCAGCTGATGCCTCTAGAAGGCCCATAAGTTCTAAATACTGAACAAGCTGGAGGAAATTCCCTCCATTTATCCTCTGGATCGTATGCTGATTTTTTTTTTTT
>NW_015196314.1:0-1715 GCF_001447785.1 Gekko japonicus | reverse complement strand
TGCCATCGCTTGAAAACCAGAAAGACGGAAACAGGAGAATTTTATGGTCAGTCTAACAGAAAACGAACAACAGGCAGAACAACATTCTAGCTCAAATCACAATTGAAATACTGAAAAATTAACACTCTTACCTGGCGTAACCTGAGTAACCAGAGATCTTGGCTGAGTCTGAACCGGGGTCAGGTTGGTGGTCACCACAGCCGATGCCGTCACAGAGGTGACAGCTCGGACCCCTGGAGTCGACGCTAGGGTCACCAGTTCTGTCGAGGCAGCGGGCGTGGTGCCTGTCCTCTGTTGGGTGTGTACCACCTGGGCCGTGGCCGCACCGCCGGAAGCCTACGGGAGGAGGAAAGATATGAAACCTCACAGCTTCCTAGTGGATCAGTTCAGACATCACACCAAGAGACAGCTGGCATTTTCCACGTGCAAAAAAAACAGACAGCGGCTTATCTGCCTTGCTCTTTCTAAAGTTCAGTGCTCAGTGTCACAAATTCACTCACTCTCTCATGGCATAATAGCCTTCGGAAGAGGAATGGCCGAAACCGTGGCTTGCCGATTCAGACGTCATGCCGAATCCCTGTTACCAAAACAAGCCAGTGGTTTGCAAACCCATAGTTACCGATGCTACTGGCAGACTCAGCAGCACGTGGCTTGTCAGTTCAGACATCAAGCCACACCCAAGTTAGACTTCCTTAGCCATGATTCGGTGTGACATCTGAACTGAGCCCACATCTTGCATTTGCACTCTCTCTTTTGGAATGATTCTCAGAGATCTGGAAACGTTTCATCAAGATGGGTCAGTCACCCGACGACAGAAACTGAAAGCTAGCTTGTGCGTGTGCATTTTAATGTCCCATTTTTATTAAAGATAAAAAGCCACAGCATGACTGCAGAACGAAACTGCTGTCGGGCGAATGAGTGTGCAACGCAATGCTAAATTATGTCCCAATAAATCTATTTCTGAGCCTTTGGTTACAGAAAATCCCATAATGCTCCACGGCATTTACTGGGTCAGTGTACAGAGGTGGCACTAGGTCATGCAACCTGTCATATGCGACACAACTCAGCATCTTCAGTGGAGTCCCAGTGCTGCAATTAATACTGACCAAACACCAAGGGCCTAGGCAGCCAAATACTAAACAGGATTCTACTTATTCTTTAACTCTGGACATTCTGTCCACATCCACACATTATTTCAAAAAGCCTTCATCGCTGCAAGGATATATGTACCTCCCTTTGGCCGGCACAGGGCTTCCGTATCTCCTGCTGGCTACTCCTGATTTGCAGCACACCTCCCCTATGAACAAGAAGGCAAGGATACCAGCCTTCTGACTGCACAGGCCCTGGCCAGGATTGGCCAACCTTGTCCCAGCTTCTGTTTGAACCCAAACCGGAAAGTGTACTTAGCATTTGTTTGGAGCCCTGGCCAGAAGCTCTCAAGTTCGCAGAAATCCCAAGGAAACGATAAGCGAGATCCAGGCTTCCTTAGAATGAGATTTTAATAAGTCATCAAACTTACAGAAGTAGCAGGCGAAGCTTCCATCCACTGGGGCCTGAACACACACAGCGAAGCTAGCCAGAATGCGAGATGAGACACACAGCTAAAACTAAACACCCCTATACCCTAATTGCTGGCTACAAGTCAAAAATATCATCATCCAAGCTACATCCCTAAAAGCCAAGTCATATCTTGCACCTGGTACTCATTGGGAGAG
>NW_015196313.1:0-1716 GCF_001447785.1 Gekko japonicus | reverse complement strand
CCGCAAAGACACTTAGATATGAAATATGTTAGGTGTATACTTAAACCCTGATCTCCCAGCTCCAGCACTCTAACCACTATACCCTGTAAATAAAAATCTCTGCTGCTGCTGTCTGCCGAGGCTGCCACTCTAAAAGATACTCCCTGTCACTAAACTGGGTTAACAGGTACGTGTCAAGCACCCCAATTAGTGCCATAGGCAGCTGACACTGAGACCCCCCCCCACTTTTTTATCTACTCAGATTTTATAATGTATATACATATGGTTTATATTGCCTCCTTTTGTTATTTATTTATTCTATTTTGTATTATTGTTATACTGAGCCCCTTGAGGTTTGTGACACTGAAATGCCAGGGAAAACCATCCGAGCTCTATATGAGAAGCTGTAACTGCCGCCCAATAGCTGATCAGCGGCTGCAAGAAGGCAGGCTGAAAAACCACAAAGGGGGGGGGGGAGAGACTAGGAAAAAAGCAGGAAACGGGATGAGAACAATCCAGCATGTTAGTGCAGGCTGGGGAATGACACCACACAGTCTTCGTGGAGGAGACTGTGGAAAACAAGGACATTGGCATTTAGTCGCCCCACTGTTGCTGAGGCTCACTGCTGAGCTACCTCTGGACCCCCAGTTTACTTCTCTCCCCCGGCAAGTGCTTTGTTTGTTCTTTTTAAAATTATCCACCCTAAAAGGGAGGCAGAGGGGAAACCCTTCCCCTTTCTCAAGGATCTTCCTCCCACTGTCTTTCACATTCACAACCACACAGCAAAACACTCCCAAGCAATTGCCACACACTCCTCTTTCACTCTGCAGCTAAATCCTCATGCAACTTGTGAAGATAGACTCGACCCGGACTGCAGTCTTGGAAGAGCACCACCACCATCCTCAGCAGCCAGCAGTGAACGCCTGCTTGGGGAATGCAGAACTAAAATGTAAGGTGGATAGCCCCTGCATTGGCTGCTACCACTGAGAACACACAAGAGTGCCTGGTGCCTTCGAATCCCAATAGGCTTAGGCAATCTGGACGCTGGCATTCATGTCAACATTTCCTCTTTTTAGCTTGCCCTGCCTCCAAGCAGCATACACGGTTTTCCTGTTTCCCACTTGATTTTCAAAACAGCCTTTTGAAATAGGCTAGGCTGAGATAGTGTCACTGATTCAACATCAACCAAAAGGTTTATTTATTTAAATATTCTACCCTGGGCCCCCCAAGCAACTCAAAACAGCTTTCCAAGTAAAACACATGAAAACAATACACAGTTAAACAAACATTAAAAAAAAAAAAACAGGCTCCTGGTCAAACCTAAAACAGCTGATGATCCACGAGGACATTCTAGACTGGAGCTGGTTTTGCCAGAACAGCTCATACAGGCTGCAAGCCACATATTTAAGGGCCAATAACCCTTTGACTCACACTTGTGGTGAAGCCCAAGCTTTAAATTGCTTGCAAGACAATGGACAGGCAGATTATTCAACCAAGGTCTTATTCAGATGGCTTCATTGTACCCAGTGAATTTATGCCTCTGGCCAATCCCCACTTAAATTTCCTGAAAGAAGTAAGGTTGCCTGGTCCTTGGAGCTGTTGGAAGGGGATGGGGGGGGGGGTTGCACTTACTGAGAGTGGGAGGGAATGCGTGAAATTAACGTGGCATGCCTACAGGACCCAGAAGTGACATAGCCACATTGGGGGCGACTCTCTGGTTTTTGGACAAAAACTCTA
>NW_015196312.1:0-1749 GCF_001447785.1 Gekko japonicus | reverse complement strand
TTGCCTAGCGGGCGAGCCGGCCCTGCACGGGACACCCAAAAGGGCTTACCATATCCTCCCCTCCTTCATTTTTTATCCTCACCACAACCCTGTGAGCTAGGTGAGGCCAAGAGTGCATGCACAAGCTTAAGGTCACTCAGAGAGCTTTCACTGTGTTTGACAGCGCAGTTATTTATATCTCGCCTTTCTCCCCACAGTTGGAACTCAAAGCAGCTTAGAGAGCATCAGACAGTTTGGGGTAGCGAGTTTGTTGTACTGCTTAGGAGCACCCTGCATGACCACTACACTAAGCTGGTGGCTGGTTGTATGCTCAGGGCCGTGGACCTATTGGCTGCCCATGGTGTGCCCCATCGCTCCCCCACATCTCTGAAGAGAAGATGCTCTTTGTGAAAATAGAAAGATAATTGAAATCAGACAGTTGCCCATCCACAAAGACATGGCCTATCCAGACTAAGATCCCGACACCCAGCAATAAGATCTGCACAAATCCTGCACTCACGAAATTTCATTTTAGGGAACGAATGCTTGCGAACATGAATGCAATCAGTCCCACCCGATATCCATAACCTGATAAACACCAATGAGAGGTCCGCAGGATTGGACTTGCTGCGTGAAGTATGGAAGACGGCTAATAGAATATGAACAGGCTTTGGCAGCTGTGCAGACCTGTTGGTTAAATGGGGCAAAATACCCGGATCCACATGCGATTGTGGTGCAACCCGGCAAACTCTTTTCCATCTGTCACGGGAATGTGAGTGTCGTGCTCTCCAGGGAGATGTGACAGAGCTCTTTGAACTTTCCCCAGCTGCGACGGAGTGGACTGAAAATCTAGATATTAGTATTTAGGGGGATTGCCCAATCGGTCTCCATACCCATTGTATCTTATATACTTCCTGTGTGTAACCCTGCCATATGATAATTAATAATAAGTTACTTTTGACTTATGGCGATCCCATGAATTACCGTAATGTCCTATTGTTAACCACCTTGCTCAGGTCTTGCAAGCAGAGGGTCGTGGCTTCCTGGACTGACTAAATCTATCCCATGTTGGGTTTTCCTCTTTTCCTGCTGCCTTCAGCTTTTCCTGGCATTATTGTCTTTTCCAGGAACTCTTCTCATAACGTGACCAAAGTACAAAGTGGCTGCTGGTTGGGGGAGCATTTTGCATGTCTAGCGACTGATCTCAGTGTAAATATATATATTTGGCATACATGCTTTTCCCCCTCTGGTCGGATAGCCACCCTTTGCTAGTCATAGGTCCTTACAGCAGGGGTGTCAGACATGCAGCCCAGCGGCCAGATCAGGCCCCCGCATAGGCCCCCAGAGGGCTTTCCACTTCTAGTTCTGCTGCTGCGTTATTGTAGGTTTGCAGCTTACAGATACACACCTGAACAGCATACCCAAGATTGCAACAGAACAGACATTTTGATGTAATAATTCAGAGCAAGAGGTGTCAGTTATCAGACACTGTTAAATAAACAAACTATTACAAGAGTGTTAATGTTTTAAGCAGGTTTTTATTTTAAGTAAAAAAAACAACCCTTTGTGTTTGTGTCCTTTATAAAGTTTATATCTCTGCTACCTGGCATTACATTTTATGACACACATCGCCCGGCCCAACAAGGTCTCATTTATGTCAGGTCCGGCCCTTATAACAAATGAATTTGATACCCCTGTCTTACAGAGTCTCTTCTGCTGACCTGCAATCACTCTGTAACATGCATCCTTATCTGGCTCACAGAGAGCCGT
>NW_015196311.1:0-1836 GCF_001447785.1 Gekko japonicus | reverse complement strand
CCGCAGCCTAGGTCAAGATACACAGATTGAAACCAAAGGATGCCAGGTTTTACTGCACAACTACAGTTGATGGTGCGATAGCAGACCTCTGCAAATTCCCACTGGACTGGGTGGCAAGTCAAAACTGATTCAGGTGTCTCAAGAAATCAAGCCACGCCTTGCGACAGTGAGTCACTCGGCACATGTGCTGACTTTGCTCAAGAAATCTAAAGCTATTCATTGTCTCCCATCTATTCTGTTTCCAAAGTAAAGTTTCCTAGCTATTTAGCTCCATGATCCTCATCTTGCTCTCTGCAGATGCTGTTATCTCTGATTCCGCTGTGGAAGGAAAAGGGAAGACAGGTCCCTGTACATGACTGATGGAGAAGAATGTTGGCTTAGAATAGTTATTTTTCCAGGCAATGGCATTCCAGGAAAAATAAAATGGCATTCAGACAGGGCAGGTGCGATACAAAACAAGTGAAAGGAAGGATATTGAACAAGTGAACTGCACTGGGATGGGATTATGTGCTACGCACCACTCCGGCAAATGGTTAAAAATAAATGCAAGCTAATTGAAATAATCAGTTCAGCAGCTCTTTCCAAACAGCGTCATGTGGTTGTGCTAAGAGCAGGCGACAGCTCTATTTTAAGTCTACAAATTAGATACTATGGTGATACGAACCTTCAGGGACCAGGGAAAAGGCGGAGGTTGTGCAGATTCTCCAACGTTTCCCAGGTGGGAACGGAGACTTCCTTGTGTACTTCTAACATCCCCATTCTCATGTTCGGGAACACTGCATGAGCCCTGCCCTCCTCACACACTGCTGCTCTACCTATCGTGTGCGCTTTTAATTGGGCCTGTAGTGCATGTTTATTATTATTATTGTCATTGTTGTTATTGTTGTTATTATTATTGAGAGAAGAGATTGGATTTACATCCTGCCCTTCACTACCCAAGGGAGTCTCAGAGCGGCTTACAAATTCCTTTCCCTTCCCCTCCCCACAACAGACACCCTGTGAGGTAAGTGGGGCTGAGAGAGCTCTTTTGAGAACTGCCCCTGAGAGAACAGCTCTAATAGAACTATGGTTTGCCCAAGGTCATCCAGCAGCTGCAAGTGGAGGAGTGGGGAATCAAACCCGGTTCTCCCAGATTAGAGTCTGCGCACTTAACCACTACACCAAACTGGCTCTAGTATATTAAAAATATACTAGAGAACATTCTTTTCTATAATACAAGAGAGGGGCAAAACATTGATTGCGGTGGACTGGTAGGACGTGAGTTGGGTCATGGTGGACAAAACATTATTTTGCCCCACCATCCTTCCCTCCCTTCCAATTCCCTCCCCCCCAGATCGTCTTATTTTGTGAATATCTATGTTGTGTACACATGCGTAGTGGGAAGGAGGTATGTGCAGACATGAGACATTTAAAATAGCCAGCTGCCTCACTGTCGCTTCCAGATTTCAAGTCACCAAGAAAGGAAGCAAGGAGGATTCTGGCTAGGGGGCTGGCTTACTGACCGATAGCCTCCTGCTGTAGGACATTGGGGTGACCAGGTTAATGGTGGCAATGCTGGTAAGGAGGAAGTTGGTTCCTAAGTGGACCGCACTCTCCGTCTTGGCCTGGCTTGACCCAGTTAGCTGGCGGGGCTTGTAGTAGCAGGACAACCAGGGTTCCCACAAATCAGATCACCCCATCCCTGATCAAACTATCCATATTTCAGCTGTGTCACGAGCACACTGCAAGTGGTGTAGACAACCTCGGCCAGAGAGGCCAGCTACAGAACATGTGTCCAGTCAAATGTATGCCTTGTCAGGGAGGGTAAGATATAAATTAAATGAATAAAATAAAATA
>NW_015196310.1:0-1726 GCF_001447785.1 Gekko japonicus | reverse complement strand
CAGTGCCAGGAGGCAACATCAAAGGAAGGCATGAGCCTCTATGCCCTGCTGTTGAACTTCTAGATGACATGGTTGGCCACTGGGTGCTGGACTAGATGGGCCACTGGTCTGATCCAGCAAGACTCTTTTGTTCTTATGACATTCTGATTTTCATTTTTAAAAACTACAACACCCATTCTGGAGCCAACAAAATAGTCAACCTATTGCACAGCTCCCTGTTTGCCACATATCACAAATGTCATGGCAATCAAAGTTGTGAATTCTAGTCAGATTATAATTCAAGCATGCTCATATTTTGTATTTGAAATGTTAGACAGAAATTTCTCAGCTCTGGTATGTGATTTAATTCCAGACTAGTCTCACCTAGTAGAGGGAATAACTTCATCTTCTTTTTGCTACCTATATTAGCAAGGGGAACAGAAAACCATGACTTCCCATAAACTTTCTTTCAGAGATTTTGATTAGTCAGTGAAGTAATCCCTTTTTCTCCAATCTGAATTTTTAGAAGAAATACAGATGTTCTTCTTAAGCTCTGTGGCTGCACGGGTTAGAGCCATTCCAAAACTTGGGGAGGAGGTTCTTGGTTCTTCCACCATAAACATCACATCGTCTGCAAAAGCCCTATATTTATAACTTTAACCTCCAAGTTTAAGCCCTTTGATTTCTTCATCTTCTTGTACTTTCTGTAACAGAACTGGAAGAACCAAAAGAAAAACTACCGCTGTTGTTAAAAAAGATTGAAGACTTTGGCGTGCTGACAGGGTTCTATATAAATAAGAATAAAACTAAACTTTTATGTAAGAATATGACGAAAAAAAGACAAAAGGACCTACAAGACCTGGTACAGTGTGAAGTGGTGAAGAAAACAAAGTATCTGGGAATTGAATTAACAATGAAAAACATCGATCTTTATAAAAATAATTATGAAAAACTATGGAATAATCTAACACAAGACTTTAGAAAGTGGAATACTATGAACTTATCGTTGTTAGGGAGAATTTCCGTAGTCAAAATGAATGTATTACCAAGATTGATGTTTTTGTTTCAAACTATTCCTATTCTGACTAAGATTGATGCACTGAATAGATGGAAAAGAGAAATCTCAAAATTTGTCTGGGGGGGCAGGAAACCCAGAATTAAGATGAAAATTATGTGCGATGCCAAAGAGAGAGGAGGACTGCAGCTACCAAATTTGCGCTTGTACTATGAGGCAGTTTGTATAGTATGGTTAGAAAAATGGGTTAATTTGAAAGATAAAAAACTGCTTACTTTAGAAGGACATAATTGCAGATTTGGTTGGCATGCATACCTTTGGTATGAAAAAAATAAGGCAGATAACTTCTTTAGACATCACTTTGTGAGAAATGCCCTATTTGCAACATGGATGAGATATAAAAGATTTTTCTATGACGCAAGACCATTGTGGATTGTACCAGCAGAAGTTTTATCGTCGTATGCGAGACAAAGTGGCAAAGAATGGTTGCTGTACAGAGACTTAATTAAAAAAGTTGGTACAGAATGGCAAATGAAAGAGCAGGATGAGATACAGTATAAATATGTATGGTTGAGCTATTTACAAATAGTTGGTTTGTTCAAAGCAGATAAGAAAAAATATGGTTTTAGAGAAGAGAAAAATGAAATTGAAACTGTCTGGGAGGGAGGAGGGAAAAAAGCGATTTCTACCGTATATAAGGTACTGTTAAAATGGTATACGGAAGATGAGATG
>NW_015196309.1:0-1896 GCF_001447785.1 Gekko japonicus | reverse complement strand
GCTGACTCCTTCTGGAAACAACACAGAACCTATGTATGGGACAGGAGTTTTATTCTGAGGAGAAAGCATTCTTCAAAACAGTAAAGGTAAAGGTTCCCTTGCTTGAAAGCCAGTCGAATCCGACTCTAGGGTTGCGGTGCTCATCTCCGTTTCAAAGCCGAAGAGCCAGCGCTGTCCGAAGACGTTTCCGTGGCCATGTGGCCGGCATGACTATTTGAACCCAATGACAGTAAAATATGCAGATTATCACCCTTTTCTACTCTTCTTCTGGTCTTCTATACACTAGACATTTTATCTCTTTTGCTTTGCTGTATAGTTGTTAAACTGCATAATTGAATGAGGTTTCTAGATAGCTGACTCCTTCTGGAAACAACACAGAACAGAACCTATGTATGGGACAGGAGCATTATTCTGAGGAGAAAGCATTCTTCACAATAGGAGTTGGTTTAATGGTAGAGATCTGAGATCTTACATCCGCACTAGCCCTTGCAATTAAATGGTAGGGTCCAAAGAACTGTGGAACTAGTTCTGGGAGCTCAAGAAGGCTTTACAGATTTTTGTTTTTGTTTTGCAAAACAAAAGCCCCACATCAAACTGTGTTTGAAACGTAGGAGAGATTCGGAAAGAATCTGCGCGGTTATATGGGGAACAGCTATTCAAAGGGCAGGGGGAGGGACTGACGCATTCTACAGAACTCTTGTAAGCAGCTCTTTTGGTCCCAGACATTAGTGCCAATCCATGGAGATGGCGAGACCATTTCAAAAGAGAAGCAAACCTAGCGGAACACTACTGGAGATGTCCTTTAGAACTGACTTCTAAGCACAGAAATGGGAATATAAGAAAACAAACATGTATAAGCTGATTTGATTAAAGATAAATTATATGCACACAGTAGTAATTCTTACTAATGATGCTAATAAATGAGATGTAATTTTTTTCTCTTTCTCCAGAGCATTTGTTTCCATTAGTTTGATAACACAATAAAAATCCTGGCAAAAATGTTGGTTCTGAAATCTTATTTCCATTCCTTCCTTCTCCTGGCACGTAAAGTGAGTCATATGTAAATCATTAAATGAATGAGAACGGTATTAAAGAAGGGGTGTTTTTTCCCCTTGCATTTTTACAAGAAAGGCATTTCACCAGGAGGATTCAGTAATATGAGTCACTGATCTCAGTGAAATAAATGCAGCTATCTGCAAAGTGAGCAAGATATGATTCTAAATAACCAGATTGCTGTGTAAAATATATATTCTTCAACATGAGTTTTCTCAACATATGCAATACTACTGGTGTTATGGCTACAATCCAACTCAGAGGAAAGTGCATTAGAGTCCACTGAAATCAGTGGGTTTAAGCACACTTAACCATTTTGGACTGCTTCCTTTATCTAGCAAATCTTTTCCCTTCTCAAACAGGGCTGTAGAATAATGCAAACAGTGCTGCAGTGACTGCAGAATCAGGCCCTCAAGATATACCTAGCTGCTGCATAGCTTCATTTTCACGCTTTAAAAAAACAACAAAAAACAGCATAAGCACGGGGACGTCCATTCTATGAGCAGTTCCGGGGAAACCAAAACCAATACATGCTACATTGGGAGCGGTGGCGCAGGCAATACGACGCCTGCGGTTAACATCTGTAGCGAACAGCCATAAGGCTGTTCGAATCCCCACCGCGGCCGGGTTGAGCCCCCGGCCCAGCTCCCGCTAACCCAGCGGCTCTAGTAAAAACAAGAGAAATGGGTACCTGACCCTAGGTGGCAGGGGGCACCCTCCTCCTGGCTCCGTGCTGGGAAGGTGGTCGGCAGCGGCGAGAGAGAGGAGAAAGAAAAAAAAAGACGGCAGCGGCAAGGAAACGGAAAAAATGGCAGCGACTGATCCAGGGAGGCAGCGGCTGGA
>NW_015196308.1:0-1751 GCF_001447785.1 Gekko japonicus | reverse complement strand
TCCTGAGGGGGGGAGGGAAGCTGTGCATTTCAGCCTTCATCTAATCTGTTTGACATGACCTTATCAGGGCTCTGCTAGTTACGTTCTGCTTCCCTTATGTAGTTGCTCTCGACAAAGTGAAACTGCATCTACTTGTCTCCTTCTGTTAGGCATTCGCTGTAGCGGAGCTGGAACACTAAAGCGGTTTGAAAGATATGACAGCAAAATTCCTCAGTACAGTGAGCACGTGGATTGATCGGTTTTGATTTTTTTTCCTGGGAAGAACAAGACTTGTCAGCGCTCGACTCGAAATGCTGCCAACTAGATCATCATCACAATGACCCAGGTGCTGTCAGCCCAAGCAGTGTTTTCAGCAAAAAAAAAGAAGAAGGGGGGGGTCCCCACATTTGGGGGTTATTCCACAATCTCTTCCAGAAGGTGCTAGCGAGCAAGCTTAAAAAGTGTCAATTTCGCCCGAAGTTTCGTGAGGCCTGTGGTATCATTTCGCGATTTGAAAAGTGCTTCCATGTTTCATTCGCAAGAGGCTTTCTTTCCCTGCTGTTTTGCATTCCAGAGGGTGGTTTCTTCAATTTGCAAAGTCCTTTCTTGAGTTCAGACACACTGCCAACTGGGAGGAAGGTCATTCATAGGGATGCCAAACTCCAAGCAGAGCAAGCTGTGGTGTCGTGGTTAAGAGAGGCGGACTGGAATCTCGAGAACCGGGTTTGATTCCCCATTCCTCCTCCGCATGCAGCCGGCTGGGTGACCTCGCTTCAGTCACAGTTCTCTCAGAGCTCTCTCAGCCTCACCTACCTCACAGGGTGCCTGTTGTGAGGAGAGGAAGAGAAAGTGATTGTAAGCCACTCTGAGACTCCTCGAGGTAGTGAAGAGTGTAGGTTTCCCAGCCTCCAGGTGGGGCCTGGAGATCTCCTGCTTATACAACTGATCTCCAACGATATGTTGTCGAAGGTTTTCATGGCCAGAGTTCATTAGTTGTTGTACATTTTCTGGGCTGTATAGCTGTGGTCTTCGCACTGTAGTACCTGCCGTTTCACCAGCAGCTGTGACTGACATCCTCAGAGGTATAACATAGAAAGATGTCACAACCTGGGAAACTCCTACAAAATAATGACTCAGTCCTACCTCACCTTCCTGGGTAGATATAAATCACCTGCCTACCATTTTTCTTCTCACCTTGACACAGAGAGTACTCCATCTTTCTGTGTTATATCTCTGAGGATACAAGTCACAGCTGCTGGCGAAACATCAGGTCCTACAATGCCAAGACCACAGACATACAGCCTGGAAAATCTACAACAACTAATGATCTCCAGCTGACATAGATCAGCTCCCAGGAAAAAAATGGCTGCTTTGGAGGGTGGACTCTATGGCATTGTACCATGCTGAGACCCCTCTCCAAACCCCACCCTCTCCTGGATCCACCCCCAAAGTCTCCAGGTATTTTCCAACGCAGGCCTGGCAACCATAGAAGAGTGGGGTATAAAACCAACACTGCTGCTTCTTCTTCCTCCCGGAGATCTCCCAAAATTACAACTGATCTTCAGGTAACCATGTGGTTAGGCGCAAGCAATCTGTCAACTTCCTCCAAGCTGAGCAGGCCGAAGCACTCTAAACCCAGAACTGAAGACGTGCAAGGGGCCTCAAGTTTGCTCACTGTCTCAACTGTGGCGGGGAGGTCGCGGCGGAGCGCCAAGACTTTATCTGTGAAATAGCTCGCAATTTCCTCACAGCCAATATCCAATTCCCTAGTA
>NW_015196307.1:0-1722 GCF_001447785.1 Gekko japonicus | reverse complement strand
AATTGTAAATAAAATTCCATTATCTAGACGGGCGGATTTATGGGTTTGCTCCTTTGATGTGGGGGACAAGGTTCCATACAAAGTCTTGGTGGCGTCAGCGTATATCAGTCCTCTGTTTCTCAAACACGAACAAGTAAAGTCAAAGAATAATAACATGATGATTCAAACAACGCACCTAGCCGCTATGGAATTCAGGATTGGTGGGAAATATGTCATTTTCTTTTTGCACATCACTTGGGGCCCTCAGATAATACACAAGAAAGATTAAGACTTTCCAGAGTAAACACAGACTGCAGACTGTTCTTCTATTGGTACACTGAATTATATATGTGTTCATGTCAAGAAGCAGCCTGGAAAATAGATATCCATGCTTGATTTTCCCAAGCAATATTTTATCCTGAAACTGAAATCAGCCAGTTCCACTCCCTGCCAGTGGGTGATGGCATTAAGTGTGTCAGAAACTGTGATAAATCTTACGGGACTATTATCACTGCACACAATAAAGGAGGATGCATAGTAGGTCTCAGAATTTCTTTACACAATAGGTACATTAGTCAATCAAAATGAAATTCTGGTGCATTCATACAATTCCAAAGGTGTGATAAAAGCAGGCAAGAGATAATTTTTGTCCAGTGGCTGATTGTTGCTTTTTCTGCACCATGAACAGTACAAACTGGGACAGAATAGAGTTCTGTAGTCACCTCTCCCTGTTACACAGTGGCACAGCTGCAGCTATTTTGCCTCCCCACCCCACCCCCTGGGGTAGGCATAGGGGGGTCTCCTGGGCTACCCACTCCCTGCTGATTCATAATGCAAAGTGAACTAAGTGAAACGTTTGTTCTAAGAATGTATTTATGGTAGAAAAACCAGGAGAAGATTTGTATATCATATGTCAAACTGTGGTATGAATGAAACTAGACAAGCATAGGAATTTTTCTGATGAAGAGGCGAAATGAAGAGTCATTCCGGAGGTTTTCGTCGGATTCACTTTCATTTTGATAGAAGTTCACCTTCACCTGAAGGAAAACTTACCATTCTTTTGTGTATTAGTATCTGCTTTAATGTTGTTGTATGTTATAATATACTTTGATATGCTCAAGTGCTTTGTTCTATCAGTCTGTGCTTCGTTTGTTTAGATCATCTCAGGACTGTGTTCTCCATCGCATATGTGAGCTTCCTGCAGTGAGCAATGCAAGAGACCAAGTTGACTCCACCTGGAAAAAGGTAAGCAACTTTATTACAGATATTAGTATATAATGTATAAGCTTGGATCCCATGGAATATGTCTGCTGACAGAAGAGATTTCTGTCAGTGAAGTGGACCTTCTTCACATCCTGTGTCTTGTTGCAGTCCAGAATGCCACTCAAAAGGCTGCTTCTGTAGAACAGAAGCATAAGAGGAGAGACTTGACAGTCCTCAGCAGCAGGGAGGAATTGGCAAAAATCAGCCTTCCTTATTTTTAGAGAATCCTCCTTGGGATCCAACATATAGTTTGTCCCTAATGTATATACCTAAAAATGTGTGAAACAGTCCTTGGAAATTTCTTGTTGACTGTAAAACTTCACAGCATTCCTTGTTTCTGATCTGCAGAGTGGAAAGCAGCTCTTCATATTTCATAGGCCTTTGAGTTTCTAGGTTTAATGCACAGTGGCTAAACCAATGGCACCCCCATATGCAAAGTCAGAGTAAACACGGTGTTACAAGCCTGAGGCTAACTACTCT
>NW_015196306.1:0-1930 GCF_001447785.1 Gekko japonicus | reverse complement strand
CCACAGCTCAGAGGGAGCATTGCACTCAAGCCCCCCCAAACGCGAGCCTTTGGCATCTGGACCACGCAGCCCTTCTTGGCTGCCGGAACACCACGGCCTTGCTGGGGCTCCCCTGCAACCTCCTGCCGAAGAAAAGGCCAGAAGCGGATCGCAGGAGACGCAGGGGCACCATCCTCCTGACCAGCCACTTCCCCACGGAGACAACAGAGATTGCCAGTCCGCCTCCCCTCCCGTGCACCCGAGCTACCAGGCATGACCTGCACCAGCACTGTCTCAAGCAATGCTCCCTCTAAGCCGTGGAGTCCTGTGAGCAAAAATTCTACTGTGTGAGCTGCTGCCATTAATGTTGTGAGCGAGCAATTTGGCTACTGCATAAATTAGTTTGCTCTGGAGCCATCCTTCCTGAGCCAAGCCAAAAATGTGTGAGCCAGAGGCTAAAAAACTGTGAGGAGGCTCACACTAACTCAGCTTAGAGGGAACTCTGGTCTCAAGTATGGAGCAGAGGTGCATCAGTGGCTATGAGCCACAAGGTATAGATAGGGAATCTGGGGCAAGGGATGCTCTGTCTTCTTGGTGCTTGGGGGGGGGGCGGGGGAAACAGTGGGAGGGCTCCTAGTGTCCTCCTGGCCCCACTGCTGGACCTCCTGAGGGCACCTGGTATTTTTGGCCCCTGTGTGACACAGAGTGTTGGACTGGATGAGCCACTGGCCTGATCCAACATTGCCGTCTCTTATGTTCTTATATGTGGTGGTGGAAAGTGCTCTCCAGTCGCACCTGACTTACGGTGATCCCTCGAAAGGTTTTCCAGGCAAAAGACAGAGGCGGTTTTGCCCTTGCCTGCCTCTGCGGACCGACCCTGCACTTCCTTGGCGGTCTCCCATCCAAGCACTTACCCAGATGTACTCTGCCTAGCTTCTGAGATCGGGCTGGCCTGGGCCGTATAGGTCAAGGCAAGAGAAGTTCAGTGGTGGTTGGCCGTGGCCTGCCTGTGTGCCATCATGACTCTGGACTCCCCAGGTGGTCTCCCATTTAGACACTGGCCAGGGCCGACCCTGCTTAGCTTCCCAGATGATCGGGCCAGCCTGGGCCTGTTAATATTAAAATATGCCTATGCAGGGTGTACTCAGAGTCCCTTGGACTGCAAGAAGATCGAATCAGTCAATCCTAAAAGAAATCAACCCTGACTGTTCCCTGGAAGGCCAGATAATGAAACTGATGCTCAAATACTTTGGCCACCCAATGAGAAGGGAGCACTCCCTGGAGGAGAAGACCATGATGCTGGGAAAGATTGAGGGTCAAAGAAGACGGGGACGGCAAAGGATGAGATGGTTAGACGGTGTCATAGATGCAACGAACATGAAATTGAGCAAACTTCAGAGGACGGCGGAAGACAGGAAGGCCTGGTGTGATCTGGTCCATGGGGTCGCAAAGAGTCGGACTCGACTGTGCGACTGAACAACAACAACAACTGCAGGGTGAGCTATTACAGGGAGAGCAGAACTACCCATGTGGTCGAGGGAAACAAACTGCGCTGCCAGTGCTTCCGAGAGCGGACGAGACGGGGCTGGCCGGCCCACCCAGGTCAGGGCAAGTACTTTTATGCTGCACTGTTAATCTGTAAACTGCATTGCAATCAGTGTTCCCTCTGAGCTGAGTTAGCGCGAGCCGGCTCACAGTTTCTTAGCCTCCGGCTCACACATCTTTGCCTTCGCTCAGGAAGGAGGGCTCCAGAGCAAACTGATTTAGGCAGTAGCCAGATTGTTCACTCACAGCCTTAAGGCCAGGAGCTCACAGATTTTCTGCTCACAAAACTCCACAGCTTAGAGGGAGCATTGTTCACAATCTGTATAAAATTTAATCCTCACGGAAGCAGAGGTCGGCCGCATTCCCGTGCCAACAACAGGGAACAGCCCTGACCTGGATAGCCCAG
>NW_015196305.1:0-1760 GCF_001447785.1 Gekko japonicus | reverse complement strand
CCACAGCTTGGAGGGAGCATTGGTTGTCACCAGTATACTGATGACATCCAGCTGTATCTGCTGATGGACGGCCTACCGGACTCTGCCCCAGATATTTTGGCCAGGGGTTTGGAGGCCGTGGGTGGGTGGCTACAGCAGAGCTGACTGAAAATAAATCCTTCAAAGACGGAGGACCCCTGCCTGAGTCGCAGGGGCGGGGTGTGTGTGTCAGGAATCAAATCAATAAAGCAAATCCTGTCACTTCGAAGGTGAAAACTGAGATGGTAACAATTGTCTCGAGAATTCCTAACGCAAGATATAGACTGTGCTTTAGGGCGCAGTAGTCCACATCCATGAGCTACAGTGTCAGGAAGCTGAAAGACATCATGTTTAGGATGTTCAAAGGAAACTGCCCAATATGGCATTTTTGTCTTCCATGTGGCCTTGGAACCATCTCCGTGGTTACTATGTATGACACTAGGTAAAAACAAACTTGACCATTGGGAATGTCATCGAATGAGATCCAAGGTCCATCTTGCGCCACTGTTGTACATATTAGATTCCATGTCAAAAATGAAGTCAAATGAGGAGGAAGTTCTTGTATTTTATTGTAATGAAATACGGAAAACAGTTAGGCCAAAGGACCCATCAAAACTGATTGCTTTCTTCTCAGCATCATCAGGAAAAATGCCTCAATTAATAGGAAAACAATTAGACCAAATAGTTAACCAAAAATTGACAACTTTCTTCTTTTTCTTCTTCATCTTCTTCTTGAGCATATTCTGAACATATTCAGGAAATACATAAAGTTAAATACTTAAAATGACATCATCATACCATCATCATGGGAATAATATTCAAAAGGCATAATTGGTCACAAAAACTTAAACAATATTTACATAAAAATCTCCTTATTGGTCAAATGTAAGAAAGGAGTGTCTATGCAATAGCGTCACATATTTACTTGACATGACCTAAGGCATATCGGCTAAAGCTTGTTCTCACCTAAACAAAAGTATTCATTACTGATACGAGACTGAAATCTTACCTGACCCAGACATTGAAAGGTTTGCCCTAAGAACTACAGAATCATGAACTTTGTACCTATTATGTTGTCTGCTAACAATATCAGACCTACAAGAGGAAAGCCTTCTATATAACTTCTATCCTAATAAAATATTACTTAAAGAACAAATCTATAAAAACCAGAGGAATATGAATATGAACAATCAAGAAGAAATAACCTATATATAAAAATCATTATATTCCCATTCATACTACACCACTGAAGATGGGACAGACCTGATCTCTTGGTGGTGGAAAGGGCTGTCGACTTGCAGCCAAGCCCACGGGGTTTTTGAGGCCAGAGACGAACCAAGACGGTTTACCATTGACTTCCTCCACGTGGCAGCCCCTGGACTTCCTTGGCTGTCTCCCACCCGGGTACTAATCAAGGCCAACCCTGTTCAGCTTCCGAAATCTGAAAAGATCGGGGTAGCCTGGGCCATCTAGGCCAGGGGATCTGGTCTCTTGGATGGGGAGGCCAAGGGGTCAGGCTCTCCCCCCTGACAGCCCGCTTCCCAGAGAGAATTCTCCTGTACTGGGTCAGTCTCTGTAGGGGATCCATAGGTATTGCCACTAGCAATAGTTGAGGCAAAACAGGTTCTCCGAGCTAACTAGTTCTCTCGGTTCCTTGGTGGGGATGTCTTCTGTGAATGCCCTGAGCCTGGAGGAAGGGTGGGATAAAAATGCACAGACAGGGAGGAATTTCAGACAGACGA
>NW_015196304.1:0-1761 GCF_001447785.1 Gekko japonicus | reverse complement strand
CCCCGGCGCCGCCAGATCGGGCCCCGGGGCGAATTCCTCCCCGACGTGCGCATCACCAGGAAGTGACGCGGGCACGCTGGGCATGCTGGGGGCGGGGCCACAGCCATACAAGGGAAAACTCTATGGTTTTCCCTTGTATGGTCATGGCCCCACCCACAGCGTGCCCGGCATCATAACGTCACTTCCTGGTGACGTGTATGTGGCGTGCGCACACACACCGGGATCCACCCGGGAGTCCCCCGCCGGCAAGGTAAGTGCCACTTGGCAACCCTACCTCAGCAGGGTATAATGCCACGGACACCACCCTCCAAAGCAGCCATTTCCTCCAGGGGAACTGATCTCTGTAGTCCGGGGATCAGTTGTAATTCCAGTAGACCTTCAGGCCCCAACTAGAGCTTTGCAACCGTAGAGTTCCCAGCCATCATTATAGCAACCCATTAACCAGTAGACCCATTACAAGCGGCCTTAGATTGAAAGATAATAGCTTTCCTATCCTATAATTGATTAGACCTCACAGTCTGCGCCCTTGTGACCTTCCAGTTCTCTGCTAAAGATAAGCTGGCCCTATTCTGAACCGTCTCTTAGTAACTTAGGCCCCTCTGCCTCCCTTACGCCACACTTCTCAGGCTGCCTCAAGCTAGAGGCGATCAGGAGGCAGCATCCCCATCTTTTTTCAAGATTCCCATCTGCCCGGGGGAACCCGCCACTATGATTTAAAGAACTCAACAGGGTAGGCATAGTATCCATTAACCGGCACGTTTCAAGAGTGGCCATTTCAGTCTTTAGCTACCCACAGTACTAATTTTCTTTCCATGACTGAGCTGAAGAGCCTACCTCTGTGGCATGATGATTTAACCAGCCCAGGCAGAATTTTCACAGGTATAATAATATTGATTATGGCCAAGGAGAAAGTGTTCACCACAGGCGACTTGACACATTTAGCTTTTTAAAAAATATATATCTTTTGTGTTTATTGTCAAACACATGGACGTGGCCAACGCGGGCTTCCAGTCGTGTGCCTCATAATGCACACGTGCCCGGGAGCCAGATTCACTTTGAATAAAGACGCAGACGCCTTTTCGAAATGCCACGGTTCATTACTCCCAGCGGTAATGTTGTGCTTTGAAGAGGCTTAACATTTATGGTGCTAATAAACAAATAAAGTGTTATTGGCAACTATGTAGGAGGGGTTTTGTGTTTTTTTTCATGGCCAATTAAAAATAATAAGCCCTGGTGTGCCATAGCCTTAGGCCAGACAAGAAATGCAATTAGGCAGTACAGCCTCAGGTGGGGCCCAGATCACACCAAACGAGGAGGAGGGGCGGGCGGGTTTGGAGCAGAGGTTCTTCCTTACGGCCACTCCACAGACCCACCTCTTTAAAGGGTCACCGGTGTCCCAAAGCAGCTAAAGCCAACAGGGCTGTTCTAATGCTGTCTTTGACAGGAGAAACAAAATAGATTTTAATGCTTTAAATTGTGGTAATGCTTTAGATGTTCGTTGCCAAACTCTAACTTTCTGCATCTGCTTGTTGGGGAGAGGGGCCAAATAATTAAAAAAGCTTTCCTTGCTGGTCAAAAATCTCTGGATATTTTTTTCCCCTTTGGAGAAAAGCAATATCCCCCATTTACACTGAGAATTTTTTAAAAACCCTATATTGTCGAACATTTTTGTGCCATCAAGTCTCTTCCGACTTATGGCGACTCTGTGAATTAACGTTCTCCAAAACATCCGATCATTAGCAGCCATTCTCAGGTCTTGCA
>NW_015196303.1:0-1720 GCF_001447785.1 Gekko japonicus | reverse complement strand
TAAATATTGGAAGTGTTCGGAAAAGGAACTGAAACTTGGGCAAGATAAAGCTTTTTATCAAGTGAAGCCTGTCAGGCATCGAGAAACTAAGAGCGCCCCAGTCTTTAATTTGCACCTTGATTGAGTCATAGAGTTTGTCATAATTGTGGTGCATTAGATCTTTGAGCTCTATCGGGAACTTAATCCCTAGATGTCGCCATGACTCTGTAATCCATTTATAGGGAGAGAGTTCCAGAATTTGCCTCTTCAGCTCATCAGGGACCCATACCGGGTATAGTTCAGATTTTGTTGGATTGATTCGCAGACCAGACGGTTTCCCAAACAAGGACAGAATACGCTCTATATGAGGCAAAGATTGGGTCGGATTGGAGATGTAAAGAGTAAGATCATCCGCATATAGATTAACCTTATGCTCATGTCCTCCTATGGTGATCCCCGAGAAGTTAATACACTGCTGCAGATGTTCCGCCAGTGGCTCTATCACCAGCGCAAAAAGTAGAGGAGACAATGGACAGCCTTGTCGTGTTCCTCTGGTGGGGTAGAAAGGATAAGAAAAACAACTATTCACACGCACTTTTGACGTAGGCTTCGCATATAGAGCTTCCATGGCTTTTAGAAAGTTGCCCCGAAAGCCCATTTTTGTCAAGGTCGCGTTCATAAAAGGTATTTCCACTGAGTCAAAAGCCTTGGTGAAATCCAGAGCCAGGATTACTGATTTCAACTTTCTATTCCAGCCAGATAAAATGATATTAAAAGTCCTCCTAACATTTTCTGGTAACTGTCGTCCTGGGATAAAACCAGTTTGATCTTCATTAACATAGTCTGCAATGAAAGATTTAAGTCTGTTGGCTAAGACTGAGGTAAAAAGTTTTGCATCGTGATTAAGCAATGCAATAGGCCGATATGACGAAGGATCTGTGGGATCCTTGTTATCCTTTGGTAGGACCACAATATTGGATTCTGTCCATGACAGAGGTATTTTACCCAAAACCATCGCCCCATTGCATGTCTCTAACAGATGTCTTGCCCATGACAACTGGAAGGTTTTATAAAATTCTGAAGGTATCCCATCCGGGCCAGTAGATTTATTTGTCTTTGCCGCTTTAACAGCATCCATAAGTTCCTGCAGAGATATTGGCTGCTCCATGAGAGATGCAGAGTTGTGAAGTAGCCAGGAACGAGTTGATGTCTTCCACCTTCGGTTTCTCTGAACGATAGACATGGTCGAAAAACTCTGCAAAGGTATCAGCTATGTCCTTTGACGCATATCGTGAAGAACCATCAGAGCCTTTCAAAGAACCTATGAAGGAGGCCTTTCTTCTGTTGTTCACCCTCCATTTAAGTAGTCGAATATTTTTAGATGATTTAATCCACACCTGCTGTTTAAGGAACAAGAGGTCTTTCTGGATTACATTAATATCCAAAACTTCTAAGGCCTTACGTTCTGCCAACAGCTTCTGAAAAACCTTCTTCCCTCCTGATCTTTTATGTTCCATCTCCAAGTTCTTTATCCGCAGTAGCAACTCGGACCTGACCCTTTCTTTTTCCTTTCTTAGATGCGCTGTCATCGCGATTATGGAGCCCCTTATTACAGCTTTCATTGCATCCCAGAGGACCAAAGTAGAAACTTCAGGGGAAGTGTTTTCCTTGAAGAAGTTTTCAATATCCTTTGTCAGTTACTCACGCACCGATTCTTTCAATAAAATGTTTCTGTCCATCG
>NW_015196302.1:0-2187 GCF_001447785.1 Gekko japonicus | reverse complement strand
CCAGGTACTTTCGAACCCGGAGCTGGCGACCCTACAGCCATAAGAGCTACCGACTTATTTTTTATATACCTGAGAGCCCGCCAGATTCCAAATACTGTGTTCCTTCTTCATTTGGACAGAACAGCGGTACGGATATATCTCTTACCGAAGACTCACTGTGTGTTTTATCATAGTGAGCTATATTTCTTTCAGTCGGGATTGTTTTCCACAAGATTTTTTTTTCTTCCGGTAGTGGAAATATGTTCAGCTTCCCTGTAGGATCAGATAATTTAGGTCTCACAGTGCTTTAGAAAAAAATAAGGTAATGGTAGTCCTTAAATTATCTTCAGGAGGTAGGCGAGATAAATGTTGTGTCTCTGACAACCTAGTAGGACTTACTGGAATACCAGCGTCTATTCTTTATAGCTCTTCAGCGATCCTTGGATGTTGAACTGCAGATAAACAAGAACAGCTAAAGTTAATGCCGCTAATTCAGTTTAATCGTCTACCCAAAGATAACAGGAGGCTGCGGACAGGGTAAACCAGGGAGTTGCTCTGGGAAACCTGTCCCATCTGGGAAATGGTCTGTGGTTTCCTTGTTATTGACAGTAGCCACAGCCTTTACATTTGGTGTTGTGCTTAAGTGCGTGGACTCTTATCTGGGAGAACCGGGTTTGATTCCCCCACTCCTCCACATGCAGCTGCTGGTGTGACCTTGGGTCAGTCACAGTTCTCTCAGAGCTGTTCTCTCAAGAGCAGCCCTCGAAAAAGCTCTCTCAGCCCCAACTACCTCACAGGCAATGCTCCCTCTAAGCTGTGGAGCCTTGAGAGTGAGCGATTAAATTTGTGAGTGAGCGATTTGGCTATGGCATAAATTAGTTTGCTCTGGGGCCCTCCTCCCTGAGGTGATTCATAGGGCTACCAGCTCCACCTTGGGAAATACCGGGAGATTTGGGGGTAAGAGCCTGGGGAGGGAGGGGTTTGGGGAGGCAAAGGACTTCAGTGGGGTATAAAGCCACGGAGTCCACCTTCCAAAGCAGCCGTTTTACTCCAGGGGTACCGATCTCTGCCGCCTGGAGATGATTTGAACCCCAGGAGATCTCCGGCCACCACCTGGGGGTTAGCAAGCCTAGAGGTGATCAGGAGATCTCCGGCCACCGCCTGGAGGTTAGGAAGCCTAGAGGTGAATGGCACTTGCATCTCTTCGTAGCACTGCAGCTAGGAGATGGAGCCATGTGTTGTCGCTCGATTAAGAAAGCAGTCGGAGAGTGATTCAGCAAGAACACAACTTTATTCTTCAACTCGAACACAACTCCAACACGGATCAACATTTGATAGCCAGAACAGCCTTGACATTGCAGCTGTCCTGCTTTTAAACATTCCCGGCTAATGTAGCCACACCCACTGTACACATATCAACCTATGAGGTTGCAGAGATAAGGTCCAATCACATTGGTTCCCGCTCAGGGAGCTTGCTTGAAGTGATTGGCTTGTTACTTCCTGGGCTAGCAATACTGTTGGATGGATTTGGATCCTAGCCCAGGACGAAGCTTAACAAAGCAGTCAGGGAGTGATGCAGCAAGAACACAACTTTATTCTTCAACTCGAACACAACTGCAACACGGATCAACATCTGATAGCCAGAACAGCCTTTACATTGCAGCTGTCCTGCTTTTAAACATTCCCGGCTAATGTAGCCACACCCACTGTACACATATCAACCTATGAGGTTGCAGAGATAAGGTCCAATCACATTGGTTCCCGCTCAGGGAGCTTGCTTGAAGTGATTGGCTTGTTACTTCCTGGGCTAGCCATACTATTGGATGGATTTGGATCCTAGCCCAGGACGAAGCTCAACATTACAGTTCAATTAGATGTTTCACAACATGTCATGCATTCAAGGCAGCTTTGAATACACTACGCCATGCATCAGGGTGTTTCCTGAATCTGGCTTCTGCCATGAACTCAGTTAGGTGATCTCTGGCAGACCTCTCTCTGTCAGCCGCCACTTCCCTTCTGCGATATGGGTGCAGTAATACTGACTACAGGGTTTGCCGTAAGGAATTTGGCATGGTAATCTACGGGGAGGCCTTTTAGCCTTTAAAAGGACTAGCCAAATGCTGCATATTATTATGTGTCACGGGTGGGGTAGAGGATGCAGTTCTCACAAACAGAAGCCGAACTTTGATGGCCCTGAATTCTAATTAT
>NW_015196301.1:0-1770 GCF_001447785.1 Gekko japonicus | reverse complement strand
CATACAGCCTGGAATATCTACAACAGCCAATTAATTCCAGCCATGAAAGACTTCGACAACATATTCCATGTTTGTTTTTCAGGTTCTGTTTGTATCAGTTTTGCCTTCTTTATCCATCTGGCTGGTCATCTCTTTATAGACCAAGTGTTTGTGAGCATACCCTTCAGATCCCCTGGCCACGTCTCTGCAAGTATAGATGACTTCCCTCTGAAGTAGGCATTATTATTCCTTGCCCATATAAGGGGATAGTTGCTGTTCATGTTCCAGGCGCCAATTTTAGCCAATCACGGGGAAAGCGGGGCAGGGTCTTTAGGCGGGGCAGGGTCAAGAGAGAGGGAGCGGTGAGAGAACGAGGGGTAATAAAAAGGGAAGAGAGGAGACGGCCAAGGAGGAAGAAGACTGGGCTGGCTGGGGCGAAAGAGGGAGAGAGAGAGAAAGGGAGCCCCAAAGTGATTGTAGCAACAGCCAGAGGCCAGAACTCAGGATGGGAAGAGTGGTGCCGTAACCCTCTGCGCAACCCATCTTCTGAGGCCACTTCTCCCTCTTCTACTTTACAACCCCACTCGGCCCTTACTGCCCAGCCGTGGAGGAGTACGCCAGTGAGACAGGGGTCTCTAGGCCGGCCCTGCCCCAAACAGGATGGCAACAGGTGGTCCGCAGTCCGCGGGCACCAGGAGTCACGACAAGGGGAGAGAAAGAAACCAAGACTCCCTTACCTCAGTTGCCTGAAGGCTCCTCCCCCTCCTCCTCCTTTGGGTGAGAGAATGTCCCGCGGCACCTTTAAGACCAACAACGTTTTATTCCAGTTATAAGCTTTTGTGTGTCTGCATGCTTCTTCTTCTTCTTCTTCTTCTTCAGAGAGTGAGAGAGAGAGAGAGAGACTGAGAGAGATGGAGTCCCATGGTACTTGGAGAGATCCCCCTTTTCAGTTCTAACAGATGGGGGGAAGAAACCTAACAGCACAGCTTGCATTCTTTATTAGTGGAAGGGAAGAAGAATCCAGTAGCACCTTAACGATTAAAAAAATTGTGGCAGGGCATGAGCTTTCATGAGTCACTGCTCACTTCTTCAAATACAGCATTAATTCAAACTAATCCACATATCTTGTGTACCTTGCACAGATCTTTTTACCAATGCTGAAGAAACATCCAGAATGGCATATAGCTTGGTCAATTCAGGAGGAGTTTGCTTTGTTCCATCTTTCAGTGGATTGCAGGTAAAGCTGATGTCGTTTTATTATTATACTTCCCAAAATATATGTTGGTCCATTGGAAATCAGTTTTGTTATAATCTCTGACTCTTTTCATAATGATCAGGCCTTATTCTAGAGTGTATGTTTGTATAAATCACATAAGCACAGTTTTGGATTGCCTGGTGGTGTGTTTAATATCCTATCCCCCCTCCCCATTTATGGAGTTTGTTTTACTGAAGTCTACAGTAACTTTGGAGACTTGCAGTTTCCATTTATTCTTTGCATTCTCCTGGACTGAATCCTCCTGTACCAAATTGAGGCCTAGGTTTCCTGTCTCATTACTAATGTTGATATCTCCACGCCTACTACCCCATTCTGCATACCACATCTAATCCAATAAAGACTGCTATTGCCATTTGGCATCTGAAATCATCTTTATAAGGTTTATCTCTCCGGTACCTCATGTTACATTTTACAGCACACGTGGCTTGATTTATGTCAGATCCGGCCCTTGTAGCAGATGGGTTTGACACCTTTGAACTAGGAGTTTCTAGCACTTGTGGGCCATACCAGGCCCA
>NW_015196300.1:0-1766 GCF_001447785.1 Gekko japonicus | reverse complement strand
GAAAACTAGGATACCAAGACACTTCAACAACATAACTTTAAACCCAATACACAACACTCCTCCCCTCTTCGTTTAAACAAGAAAGTCTACAATATAATCATCAAGGTCTAGGGCATACGCCTCGTTCGGCCAGACCTGGTAATGTCCAAAGTTACAGTGACCTCGGGGCTCAAAATCTGAGCTGCAAGGTGCCAGCTCAATCTATAGGCCAGATGCCATGGCACCCTGCGCAGGCAACAGTTCACTGCAACAGGCAGACAATTCAGACAAAGGGGGGAGGGCTGAGCTCAATCGACCTGATTGAGAATGGCTCTTCTTGCTGGTCCTTCGAACCAGCGGCAGTTCACTGGGAGTGGCAGGCATGCCGAGCGAGGGGGAAGAGCTGGGTTCAGTGGACCTGATTGGAAACGGTTCAGGTGACGGCTCCCTTGACGGGCAGGAATGACAGTGGGAGGGAGGACTGGGCTCAACCGACCTGATTGGGAACTGCCCTTTGCGAGACTCCACATTTTCCCGGACTGGAGGTGGCGACGGCAGACCTTCGGAGGGACGCATCTCCTGGGTGCCGACGTTGCACTGGGACGGGAGACCTCCCGGACAGGAACCAGGATCTGGGGAACGTTGCAATATTTTACCCCGAGGGCTGACAGTGCGCTCGGACAGATGATTTCTCAGACAGAGAACAGGATCTAGTGTGCATTGCAAGGTTTTGTGAAATAGCGGATGTTTCACTCTCTGGCGTTCCTCGAGGCGTTCTGCTGGGCTTTTCCCTGTAGCTGAGTGAGGCGCGGACTGCAGATGTAGCAGAAGATCAGTGAGGGTTCCCAGTAGCTTCTTAATTTCTCTGATAAGATGAGGCTGACTAGCGAAGGCTGTTCGCCGGGGCATTAGGCGTCTGGGTTGGACGACCGGATTCAAGGGTGGGCAGGTGGACTGTTGCAACTATCAAAACTTGTGCTGAAAACATGTTGGCAGTCTCTTCCAAAATCTGGAACTCTGGAGTGACTGGTGTGGTTGACGCTGGTAACGTCAATACCTAGGGCGGCGAACCAGTTAAGGCCAATAAGGCTCATGCGGTGACCTTCCACGACGAGCAGGTTGAGGCGGCCAGAGAAGTTCTTGTATCTAACCTGGACAGGTGCGATACCAATGACTGGAACGTGGTGTCTCTGGAAATCGAAGAGTTACAGACTGCACTTCTGAAGATGGTGTGCAGGAAAATGGGGACAGACCTGTTGAAACATGCTCCACGAGACGATTGACAGTGCAGACCCAGAATCGACCTCCATCTGGCAGAAGCGACCCTCTATGATGACTGAAGTCTTGATTGTGGAACCCTGGTGGATGTACAGGCGGTTGGTGTAGTCTTCCCAAGAGAACGAGTGGCGAGACGAGTAGCAAGACTTTCAGGACCCTCTTGTCGAATGACAGACTTCTGCTGGTGCGGAAGAACCTTGTGACGAGCGGCAGACCTTCGCTATATGGCCGGTCTTCCCGCAGAAATGACAGACGGCGTCACGGAATTGACAGTCTCTTCGAGCATGCAGGCCACCGCAACCAGCACAGGCATCCCTTCGCGGCCTTTTTTTAGAATGGCACAGCGAATGATGCAACTTCTGATTGGTTCTTGTTCTGTAGACTCCGTCATCCAAGGATTCTGATAGGTCATCAGATGAGTGATGGAGTTGTAGTGGAGTTGTAGTGGATTTGTAGTGGACTGCATCAGTGTGGCATGATGTGTGACTCTGCGTGTTTGATTTCAACTC
>NW_015196299.1:0-1767 GCF_001447785.1 Gekko japonicus | reverse complement strand
TCACAGACAAATTTATGAAAGCTCTTATGAGGGCAGTGGGACCATATTTTTAAATATATAATAAAATCTCCTCTGAAAATTTGGCTTTGTTGCTTCTGCGCTGACAAAGGAAAACAAGACTGCCCATCTAGTCACCTATTAGTGCTCTTTGCTGAAACTGGAAAGCAACTACCGCCACTTTTGCAAATGTTGCTCATATGTATAGCAAAGACTGGCCTGACTGTTTTGATATTGTATCTGGACTTTTTAGTTTCTAACCTTCTGTTTTATTTACTGCTTTGATTTTTGCACACAATATTGAGCCCTCCTGAACGCAATTTATTTAACTGCATATCAAACCTTTCCTTCCCTCCATACTCTCTTCTGCCTTGTGAGAGTGCAATAGAAAATATATCATTTCAAAATTACATATAGGGACCTGTGAGAAATTCATAGGGAATGTGAAATCTCTTGTACCACTTCCACTGAGTCCTGCTTCCTCACCTCTTATTCAGCCCTCAGCATCCTGACTTTGTCTTTCTCCCATGCAAGCTCCTGTCATGCCCTTTTCCTTCCTCCGCCGATGCCTCTTCCCCCACCCCAATAAAATGGAGTGACCATCAACATGAGCTTGAGGGATATCCATCTTGAAAGAAAACAGGGATTACAAGCAGGGTACTTCCCAATTTTGAACACATCAGTTCTGAAGGTCACAGCATCAATAGCATAAACAAGGGCTGAAAGCTTTAGTCCATGCAACTAGTTGATTACCCAAATGAAACTTTAATCCATTAATTACTATTGAACATTTTAAATTGGTGGACCTACACACTGAAGGCCACTTATTTATTTATTTAGGTTATTTCTCCATTCTGTATCGTTGAAACAGGGAGAGGAGAAAGAGACATCGAGCCGAAGAACGCCGACCCGAAGACCATCTGGTACCTCCACTGGGTGCTGATAGGGACTGCCCCCCACCCTGTGTTCTGTGGCCATAGATTAGGTATGAGATTCAAAAGTGTAAGCCGCTCAGAGACCCCTTAACTGGGGTTCAAGCGGGGTAATAAATCGAACGATAAATAAATAAATAAATAACATCTTTTGTTTTCAAAATATAAAAATGAATTACTATTAAATTGTAATAAGCAAAAGTTATCTCACTCAGCATTTCCAAAAGGCAGTCATATTGATATTTTGCAAATGTGCACATTTATTAAAATTCAGTAGTTCCATTAACTCTTTAAAATATGGATTAACAAATAATTAATCAGCTAAGATTCTATTATCAATTGACATTCATAGTCTAGACAGAGGCTGATATAACAAAATAGCACTAGTCCTTTTCAGATGTTATAATTATGGATATCAGGCTATCAATGGCACATAATGGGAGCACACTCTACCCATGATCCTTCCAATATGTGTGGTTGCCATGTAAATAGGGGGAACATGCAAATTCATATTTGCCATGTGTGTACAAGCTTGGTATGCATCAAAGTGAACCCTGAAAAATTAATAAATCTGTATATGCATGGTAAATACATGTGTTGCCCCTTTTCTCACAACATGGTGACCTTATTATTAGGTGGACCACGGAGAAGAAGTAGGTAGTACACATGCTAACTTGGTTGATAGCCCACATTCGGATGAATGTAACATCTGAAAAGGGATAGCATGGACTTTCATCCAAATTGCACCTGTACAATAGGAATCCAAATTGCACCTGTACATAGGAAACAAAGGTTGCTGCAATACTTCATAAGATTCCCTAAAATGCTTTGAATGGCT
>NW_015196298.1:0-2013 GCF_001447785.1 Gekko japonicus | reverse complement strand
CAGCTTAGAGGGAACACTGATTCTGGAGAGCCGCTGTAATTCTGGGAGACCTCCAGGTCTGACGGCTCCTCTCGTTCGCAGACTGATGTGGTTCGTCTCCATTCTGCATCCGTCAGCTCCCGTTGCCCTGGCAGCCCACAAGATGGAGGCCCGACCAAGCCAGGCAGTGCTGGCGAAGAGGGGGAAAGAGCAGTAGACGCTGCTAGCCTGGGACGGGACGGGGTGGGGGAGGTTCCCCCCCCAGTCGCAGGAGAGAGGAAATGAGCTGTGGAATAGCTCGGGAATGACTCTCAGTCTAGACGGACTCCTTGGCAGGGTCACCTGTGACTCAAAAGCAGCTGGCGAAAGAAGCAGCGGCAGCGAAGGGGCGGGGGAGGACTGGGGGCCGGGAAGGGTGCCACTCCGGAACTCTTGCCAGTTTGGCGTCGTGGTTAAGTGCACAAACTCTAATGTGGGAGAACCGGGTTTGATTCCCCACTCCTCCCCTTGCAGCTGCTGGGTGACCTTGGGCGAGCCGTAGTTCTGTCAGAGCTGTCCCTTGACAGAGCTCTCTCGGCCCCACCTACCTCCCAGGGTGTCTGTGGTGGGGAGGGGAAGGGAAAGGAGTTTGTAAGCCTGTTATGTATTGAGCCTGAACTGTACTTGCGAAAGGACTTCGCTTGGGGATGGATAACAGTCGCTTGCTAGGAACCTGGAATGGACCAGTAGTTTGACAGGGATCCTAGAGTAACCCAGTTGGGAAACGATGTAGTGTAAATAGCCTATCGTTGGGAGTGGGGCGTGCTTTGGGTGTGACCTTTTCCAGGCATAAATACCCGGCTTCGGCCAGGGGTTTCTCAGTCTTCTTTCCCTTGCCGAATCACTAATCAACTATGAGCTGATCACTCGAACGCGTCTGAACCCCGTATATTTCAAAGCTGCTCTGAGACTCCGAGTGAAGGGTGGGGTATAAATCCAATCTCCTCCTCCTCCTCCTCCTCCTCTTCTCCTCCTTCTTGTCCTGTGCCACGGAGGCTGGGGTGCTTGGAGGAGAAGGCCGCAATCTGGGATAGGGGTGTGTGCCTTCCTTTAGATGACCGCCCCTCTGAAGGACTGAGCGGTGACTCACAAAAGTTCGTCCCCTGCCACAAATGTTGTTGGTCTTTAAGGTGCTTCCGGACTCTTGCTCTTTTCTACGGCCACTCAGCTACCCAGGGGTCATTTCGTAGAAAAAGAGGTGCAGGAGCTCATTAGCATAACTCATTAGCATAACTTATTTGCATATGCCACGCCCCCTGACATTACCAAAAGTGTGTTAGAAGGCAACACCCACCACTCAGGCTCCACTGGACTATTTTGGATTTCTAGCTATTGGGTAGCAGATCTGCCCTCACAGAGGGGGGGGAGTGTTCCTGGAGGTGGGGCGGGGGGGGGGGCTCTGCAACTTACCTGGCTGCTTCTTGCTCCTCGTGGCCCGACTGAGGGCAGCTGGGAGCAGGGGGCGGTGCTTGTTGCATGTGCCGGCCCCCTGGGCTCCTTACTGCCGGAGCTCCGCTCCTGTGCGCTCCCGCAGGAAATGACTCATGCAGCTACCCATCTTGATCTCCCCTTTCCCCAGCCCTAGTTTAAAAGGGTGAGGCAAATAACCCTTCCTGCAAAAGATGTTTCCTCTACTAAGAACAAGATGCCATCCATCCTAGCAGAAAAAAAACTCGAGTTCAGTCGCACCTTAAAAGTCAACGAAACTTGCCAGAGGATAAGCTTTCATGAGTGACAGCTCACTTCGTCAGAAACAAACGAGAACATGGATCCATCAGCCCTTATATCCAGGATGGAAGGGTGTCGCAAAGAATATATAAGGATGTAAGGGCTGATGCATCTCCCATCTCATGTGTATCTGTTGAAATGAGCTTTGACTCGTGAAAAATTTTACCTTGGAAAATGTTGTTGGTCTTTAAGGTGCTACCCAGACGGTACCACTCTAATGGCCGAAAGTGAAGGGGACATAGCCTCTTGCTGAGGGTGAAAGAGGAG
>NW_015196297.1:0-1842 GCF_001447785.1 Gekko japonicus | reverse complement strand
GAGGGAAGGTGACATGGTATAGCCCGATCACGTCAGATCTCAGAATCTAAGCATGGTCAGTATTTGGAAGGGAGGCCACCAAGGAAGGCTCTGAAGAGGAAGGCCATAGCCTGTGGGAACGGTGAATATCTGCGTGGCAAGCCCAGAATTCACTACTCCGGCCGGGAGATTGGCAACTGTGTGCAAGGAGCTGGTAAGCATCTGCTGACTTCTATGTGAGAAGTAACTTGGCAGAAGAGTCGGGGTGAGATAAGACTGAGGCTGTCTTCACAGCACATTCCTGAATATAGTAGCTCATAGTGGGGTGACTATGTAACTTTCGATGTATAGGGGAGGGGGAAGGAGTGAAGGGAATCTAATAAAGCCTGCTTCTCCAGGTAGGAGGAGACAGATTTCTGCAGAGCTGTTTGTGTCCTGTCGTTCTTTGGACAGTCAACCTTCAATGGCCAACCACCTCTGCTTCTCACTTGCCTTGAAAGCCCCTTGTTGGGGGTCGCCCGAAATCATCTGTGACTTGACAGTACTTTATACACCACAGCCCTATCCACAGCTCTGTGCAGGAGTGTATCTGAAGGCACTTGAGCATCAGCATCTTCTGCAGAGCTGTTTGTGTCCTGTCGTTCTTTGGGCAGTCAACCTTCAATGGCCAACCACCTCTGCTTCTCACTTGCCTCGAAAGCCCCTTGTTGGGGGTCTCCTGAAATCATCTGTGACTCGACAGTACTTTATACACCACAGCCCTACCCACAGCTCTGTGCAGGAGCGTATCTGAAGGCACTTGAGCATCAACATTGAAGACACACTGAGTTACAGCAGAAGCCTCAGAGGGTTCATTCCCAGCAGGGAGTCAGAATTTGCATTATTTATCGCAAACCATGTTGCGTTTCAGTGAAAAAAGTGGGACAGAAATATTCCCAGTCCATAGAATCAATAAGGAATTGTGGTGCATCGAGCCCTAAGGAAGTGAGCAGGGCTGCCTTTGGTGCGCCGTGCCTTTGAGCATGTCGGCCACTCAGCCAGGCTCTCTGTCCAGCTGGTGCTCAGAGCACAGCGGGGAATATTTCCAACGCTGAAGATCTGAGCCTGACAGGTGTACGTTTTATTGAACCACTTTTAAAATTCTTTTATTGTGCTTCAGTGCAGGAAGGCGAGGGTCTCTTTAAAAAACAACAACACCAGAACGTAAATTAAGGAATGGACTCCTCTTCAGGAACCCCAAATCCAGGCCATTTGGGTGCAGTGGACACAGTGGCCTGTTTGGAGATGATGAGGAAAGGGATGCAGGGGGAACAAAAACCCACCCTAGATCAATTCGGAGCAGCTTGTGTAGCCAGAACCATTCATTCTTTTTTACGAGACTCATTTGCATTTATACCCTTTCCTGCTGTTGCTGAGTATGCCCCTTTCACTTGCCCTAAATCTATGGCTGCTCGGGGGGCGCTTAAGCATCTACTTCCCACTGATATATTGATTATTCCTCTAATTAGATCCCGGATCCACACGGGGGCTAACGGAGCCGATTTATCTGAGAGGCATTTATTTATTTATTTATTTGGCAGGGAGGGAAAAGGGGGGGAAGAACACCACCACCAAACAATGAGCTGGACTAATTAATTCTGCAGGGATGCCTTTCGTTCTTCCAGAGGGGAGGAGAGAGATGGTTCTCGGCTCCCGTCGGATGAAGTGTACTCTTTGAAAGTTGAAACGTTCCCCGATCCGTGCCTCCGTGCCTCTTCGGAAGTGTCCAGGGAGGGAGCTTTCGCATGGCCAGACTTTTTCCATCATGTAACATTTAAAGGAAGCAGAGACAGCCGGAGTGGCGAAAGGAGAGAGAGAGAGAGA
>NW_015196296.1:0-1948 GCF_001447785.1 Gekko japonicus | reverse complement strand
CTGTGGAGTTTTCTGAGCAAAAATTCTACGTTGTGATCTGCTAGCATTAAAGTTGTGAGCGAACGATTTGGCTGCTGCATAAATTAGTTTGCTCTGGAGCCCTCCTTCCTGAGCTAAGACAAAAATGTGTGAGCCAGAGGCTAAAAAACTGTGAGCTGGCTCACACTAACTCAGCTTAGAGGGAACACTGACAACCACCAGTGTGGTCCAATCATTGCAGCTGCCACATTCAGCCCCCTGACACAATTCAGCTGAAGAAAAGAACAAATTTAGAGTCCAGCGGTACCTTTAAGACCAACAAAGGTGGATTCAAAGTATGCACACGAAAGCTCATACGCTGAATAAACCTTTGTTGGTCTTAAAGGTGCCACTGGACTCTAAATTTGTTCAACTGCTTCAGACCAACACGGGTGACCACCTGCAGCTGAAGAAAAGTTAGCCTGGATTTCCCTCCTGACAAAGCAGTCTGTGTGGCACAGTGTGATTTCCACACTCTCTTTCCCAGTGTTTTTCCTGTAAGGGAGACTGGAAGCCAACAGGGCCCTGAGGCTGGGCAGCCCTCCTCTAGCACTGCAATTGTTTTAAGTCAAAATTATGGCTGTTCTCCATATAAAAGCTTTCCTGCTGGCACCCGCCAGGACCCTGCTTACAAGGTGTCTTTTAGAAGCAGACCTTACATCGGTATTATTTTTCATCCATCACAGTCAGTGTACACACATCAAAAGGTAAGAAGTCACACTGACTCTTCTAAAGCAGTCTTATTTTACCCGTGTATGTTTGTGTATAAAGTGCCGTCAAGTCACAGCTCATTTATGGTGACCTCAACAACAGGCTTTCGAGACCAGTGAAAAGCAGAGGTGGTTGGCCATGGCCTACCTCTGCAGAGCCTTCCTTGGTGGTCTCCCTTCCAAGTACTGACCCTGCTTAGCTTATAACTTAAGGCGACCCCAGCAAGAGGCTTCCAAGGCCAGTGAGAAGCAGAGGTGGTTGGCCATGGCCTTCCTCTGCAGAGCCTTTCCTGGAGGTCTCCCTTCCAAGTACTGACCCTGCTGAGCTTACTGCTTTCAAGGCAAGTGAGAAGCAGAGTCTTCCTTGGTGGTCTCCCTTCCAAAGACAGATCTGATGAGATCGGGCTATATCATGCTGCCTTCGCTCCTTTTAGTCTGATGCATATGTGTTAAGTGCCATCAAATTGCTTCCAACTTATGGCAACCCTATGAATTAGTTCATGAAGCTGTAGCTTCCTTTATGGAGTCAATCCATCTCATCTTGGGTCGTCTTCTTTTCATGCTGCCTTCAACTTTCACTAGCTTTATTGTCTTTTCTAGTGAGTCTTGTTTTCTCATAATACATCCGAAGTATAATAGCCTCCGTTTGCTCATTTCAGCTTCTCGTGAGAGTTCAGACTTTATTTGATCTAAAACCCACTTATTTGTCTTTTTTTGGCAGCCCACGGTGTCTGTAAAACTTTCCTCCAGCCCCACAATTGCAAATGAATCAACTTTCTTCCCATGAGATTTTTCATCGTCTAACTTTCGCACCCATACATAGTAATGGGAAATAACTATAGAGTGAATGGTCTTGATCTGGACTGCCAGCAACACATCCTTACACTCTAAGGGACCGCCTTTCCCCATATGTTCCCCCAAGGGCACTACGGTCGGGGAGTCAACGTCTCCTGGAAATTCCAGGCCCCAGGGATATAAAATTTGCTGTTACCAGAGCCAGGGTATTTTCAGTGGCTGGTGGAAGGAGCTCCCGGAGGAGATCCGGGCCCTTGCGGGACCTCTCTCAGTTCCACAGGGCCTGTAAGACAGAGCTCTTCCACCAGGCTTTTGAGTAGGAGCCGCCGCCACTACTATTCCACCACCGCTATTTATGCAGCATCGCACCGCTACCACCACTATGTGGATCCATCGGGGTGCGAGGTGACTCTGGAAGGAGAAGG
>NW_015196295.1:0-1766 GCF_001447785.1 Gekko japonicus | reverse complement strand
GCATTTGCCTGCCCCCCATTCTTTCGGAGGAATTATGAGTGTGGTGGAAGCCGATTGTGGCTCAGCGTGGGCGCACTGGCAAATTGAGGGCTAGCTCACTGGCCAGGTTTTGGTGGCAGCTGCCCTTCCTCCCCAGATCAGCCCAGCACAAGGACAGAAGAAGACGGAACTGTGTGTCTGGGCAACGAAAGGCTTTACATGGAGCGACAGTTACCTGGATGATCCCATGGCAAACTTAGCTGGGGTTTGGATCAGCCGGGGTGTGTGTGCAGGAGGTCCTGGTGTTATATCCGTTGACTGCCACTAGGCAACAGCAGTATGCAACCCGAGCTTGGCTCCTAAAGAACAATAGGGACTAGGATCCTGTAAGCACCTGTCAGAACTGTGGCAGGAAGTTCAGAACCTCCAATAGGATTGGTGGGGTGCCCCAGGGATTATATATATTGGCCGCTCCAGCTGGTAAAAGTTGTTGTGTGTTGTGTACCAATAAACCATGAGCTGCTAATCACATAGTTTCCAGCTTCTCCATGTGTTGAACCTAGTACGCAACACCTGGGCTGGCTGCAGGCACATTTCATCAGTGGGGGGAAGTCCCTGGGGGTTGGCAGCCGGTGTTTGTAGGTAATTCCAGCCAAGCCTCCCTTTGGATTTTGGGTGTGAGCCACGGCAGCCAGCTGGCTGGCAGCTGGCGCTTGCCTACCTGCCACACTAGCTCACTGATCGGGGTGAGCACTCCCCCCCCCACTTGGCAGGTTGCCAATACTTCAGGCGACTGCAGGCCTCTGCCACCCCCACTTTCTGGCTGGCGCCTGCCTCCCTACCATGCCATCTCACTTTTGGTGAGAGCTCTCCCTTCCACAGCAGGTCACTGCCTCACCAGGTGGTCATATGGTGGCTTGCAGTAGTGGATGAGGCCTCCCATGCCTTGCCTCCAATAGCGGGAGGCTGCATACCCTGCCAGTGATATGCTGCCTGGGGAGCAGATGGCCATAGCTGCCAGCAGGTTCCATTTATCAGAGGGCCATGGCTGGCTGCAGCTGGGGGCTGGTGCTCTCCTCGTAACTCGAGCCAGAAAGGGGTTGAGGGCCAGATAGGAATGGGCTAGGCACACTCCTCTGGACTGGTGGTGGACCCCAAATCATCTCAGGGTAGTCTGATTGGTTTCCGTATCACCCTTTGTCTGCAGAGGGTCCCAGGTGCACTTCCCAGCATCTTCATTCCGAAGGGCTAGACGATGGGGCAGGCGGAAGACTTTTTCCATGGACTTGGGAGAGGCCAGTCAGTTCTCATATTGCCCTTGCAGCAGAGCAACTTACATCTTTATTGATGCTCTGAGCCCTGCGCTAAAACCGCTCTCTTCCCCGGAGAGGGCCAGGGCCACAGTAAACGAGTGTCTGCATTGTCTGCAGGTTCACTTCTCAGCCTCTCCATTGAGAAAAGTAAAAAAGTATCGGTCTTGGATACAGGAACTGTTAAAAAAAATGTTGAAAATCACCATGCCTTATATACCAGAATATACCAGCCAAAATATTGGAAACTGCTGTGATGGACAAATTGACTATGATATTAAGAGGAACTATCAAAGAAGACTTTGAAAACACATGGTCAAGATTTTATGATTGGATAGAAGAATATAATAACTAAAATAACTAAGGAACTAAAATAACTAAAATAACTAAGGAACTAAGAATTATAGACTTAACTACTGATAAAATGTATGGTGGGGAAAAGTAAGAATTTTTAGACCATAATAAGATATCAAAAAC
>NW_015196294.1:0-1753 GCF_001447785.1 Gekko japonicus | reverse complement strand
ATTTTTAGAAGGCTATGATGTCAATAGTGTACTGCTATTTGGTCTTTTTTATTCTGTAGAAGAAGGTAGCAGTTTACACATTTAGTATCTGTATAGTATATAACTACCTTGAACATACACATGAGCACATGGGGCTGTCTTACACTGAATCAGACCATTAGTTTCTCAAGATCAGCATTGTCTACTCCAAATGAAAACTCTCCAGAGTCTCAGACTGAGGTCTTACATCACAATACTAATATCTGTTTGTGGACCGTAATATAATAAAATTGAAATTGAATTGAAATCACAGTACTAATCCTTTTAACTGGAGATGCCAGGGATTGAACCAATCACCTTTTGCATGCAAAGCAGATGTTGTACTACTGAGCCATGGCTTCCCCAATATGCATATTAAAAAACCAAGAATCTTTATCATATTTGTATTCAGATTTCTTCAAGGAGTTATACATGGGATAATCTCATTGTACTTTCAGAACTATCCTAGGTAATAATTTAGTCTCACAAAGGGCTGCCCAGTGATGGTTTTGTTTTGTTTTTGTTTTGTTTATCCATATTTCCCAGTAGAAGCTGACAACTTAATATTCCACTCCACATTAGTTTTTGAGATTGTGTTTCCAGAACAGTAATAACAATTAGAGAGAGTAACAAATGTTGTCCTAGACTAAATTGTAGAAGGGGGTTCTTGGGAAATTCTTCGGATTAATAAAGCTAAACATTCCCACTAATATTTCTATGGTTCCATTAAGCCCAAGAGATCTGGGTTCCTCCCAAACTGAATTAATAAAACTTCACAAATTCAGTCTCTCCACAGCAATGCTATTTTTGGTAGTATGTGCCCAGTGAGAGTCATGTATTCTCTGGAACACTACTGTAGCAATTACCAATTGTTTATATAAAAAAGTAGTAATGATGGTGTGACCTCTTTGATAGAGGTGTGGAAAAAAATATATTCAACCACCCCCAATTCAGGTCTATTGGACCAAAAAAATACATAAAATGGTTTTCTGAATATTCCCAAATACCAGTATCAGTATTGTATTGGGATCTGAGTAAACATTCAGGAAACCCAGATTTATTCGGCTCCATTTAGCCTATGGGTACTGTCCACATAGGCTATAATTGAGCATTGATCCTGGGGTTGTTGGGGCTCGAGGGGTATTTTTTGAGGTAGAGGCACCAAATTTTCAGCATAGTTGTTGGTGCCTCTCCTCTCCCACCCCAGTTTTAAAAAGATTGGACCAAGGGATCCCATTCTATGGGCCCCTAAAGAAGAAGATGCCCCCATCCTCCACTGAAACAAATGGAGGGGGGGGGAGACATTTTAAAAGACCGTGCAACTTGGGGAGTGAACTCAGAAGGGATTTAAACTTTAAATGCCTACTGAATTCACTCCCTGAGTCGCGTCAGCTTTTATTCAGGCACTGCTATTTTGGTAGCTGAATCAGATTCTCCAATCTGTATTCAGCTGAATAAATACTCCCAAAACACCAATAAGGTATTTTGAGGGTATTTATTTAGCTCAGTATATTCCAAACACACACCCCTACTCTTTGCCCTGGAAGCTTCAGACAGTACATTCTGAGCATTAGGTATGTGGCCTGTTGGGCAACCAAGCATGCATGCTTGTAGATATCTACTGTAGGCATATCACTGGCTATCAGAACAGTGTTCATATGAGTCTTGTCAGTAGAATATAGGGTTATATAGAATATAGGGTTATATAGAGAGAGCCAGTTTAGTGTAGTGGTTA
>NW_015196293.1:0-1800 GCF_001447785.1 Gekko japonicus | reverse complement strand
AATTCAAGCAAGGATACCTGACCTTATCCCAAAGGTTCCCTGACAGACATGTGACCAGGTGTTAATCATCCCAATGGGAGGTTTAACGGCCTCCTTCAGCAGCCTCTCCTACGAGATAATTTCTTCTTCCTCCAGATAACTCGCCAGGTCTGCTGATGGAAGGGTGCAGAGTCTGGGAGTGGGGCAGGATCCGTTCCTCAGTCTCTTCTCCATTCCGTCTCTTACCCCTCTCCCTCGCTGCTGTTTCAGATGTGGAGACCATCCCTGAAGATAGGAGCCACATTCCCAGAGGCGGAAGAAGCTTCCTTGGAGCAAGGGCAGAGGGCGCAGGCCGTGGAGCGTGCCCAAGATGCCCTCTCCGGAGGTAAGGAGGACTCATTGTTCCTGGGTGTGATTGGGGCACCCCTGTGAGTTTGATGGGTAGAGAGTTCAGACTCAGGAAAAGAACTAAAGACTTCTTCACACAACACAGTTAATTTGCAGCACTCCCATGTCCACTAAATGGAGATTATTCATATCTCACCTTCCTTCCATAGGAGGAACTCTGGGTGGCTCAAAAGAGACAAGGCAAAGGATCCTTGGCAGAGCTATCTTACCCGGGGAATGAAGGGAAACTCCCACCTTCTGAGGCAGGAGAGCGCTGAAAACCAGTTTCTGGGGCCCAATAATAATCGAGAAATTTGGTTTCTGTGCCCAAACTTATAAGGGCATCTGGTGGGCTGCTGTAGGAAATAGGATGCTAGAGTAGGGATGGCAGGTGATGCCCCCCACCTGGGAGCTTTGGGGAGGGCCTTCGAGAGGGCCTTCGGGCAGATGTGGTGTGAGGTTGGTGTTTTGACTGGCTGAAAACCCGGTTGTGAAGTTAGTACGTCAAGAGACGCTCTGAAAACTTACCCTCGAGTTTCCAGATGTGCTCAAGTCACTTCTGGGCTGAATGTGATGGTGACATGTATGAGGAAAAGTTTTTTTCCACCTCTAGGCAGAGAACAGACAGGCAGGAAAAGGGAAAGGCAGTGCCGGCTTATTTTCAAACAAATTGATTTGATTTGATTGCTAAGCAAATAAGGATCCAGTAGGAGAGATAATGGGTGAGTCAAATTCTCCCCCCTTCTCCAAGCAGGGAACAGAGTGTTGGAGGTGTGAAACGCTAGAGGGACTTCAGGAAGGAGATTCCTGGAGATCTCCAGAGGAACGCCTCTTTGACCTGGCCTAGCCAGGTCAGGGGGAGGAGAAACAGAGATTAGAAGAACTCCTTGCTGCAGGAAGGAGGGCTCTTTTCCTGAGGTGCAGAGTCCATGAACACACACAGACCACTCCACGGGGAAGGCAGCCATTGACCATGTCCTTGACAAAATAGGTGGAGTAAACTTCAGGGTAGCGGGAACTCTGTAGAGATCTAGAACCCCTGAGCTAAAGAGCCTCTCCTATTTTAACATCTGGTAGGGCATGTACAGAGAAAGGGACAGAGGGTTTGCGTTTTACCTATTTCTTTTGATTCCCTTGGTCAGTTTGGTGCTGTGCTAAAAGTATGCTTGTGGGTGTTTTATTTTTAATAAATACTTTATACCTTTTAATGCTGGCCGTGCTTCTGTGTACCACATAGAGCTCCACCGTCTCAGACAGGCATTTTTATAAGGAGCACCGGGGGAAGGCGGGCAGTTGGCAAGTGGTTATTCCTCCAGGGGGGCGCGAAGGGAAGTAAACTGTCCCCATGGTGACCAGGCGCCGGTCAGCAGGAGACACAGAGGCAAGGGAAGGGAAGCTGGTACTCGCAGTGTTTCCTCTAAGCTGAGTTAGTGG
>NW_015196292.1:0-1793 GCF_001447785.1 Gekko japonicus | reverse complement strand
AGGCAGGACTCTGCCCTGCTGCTTTCAAAGGGACGTCCTTCCGAAGGAATCTCCGGTCCGGAGGATCCGATCTTAGCCTTTCTCAACCGGCTTGGGTGGGGCGAGACTGGAAGCTCAAACTCTCGTCGAAGGTAACCGAAGTGTTGTGGCAGTTCTGAAAACAGCATCTTTATTTGTTGCCCCAATGAGTGGCGAGGGGAGCCAGTCGCGTCCACGTGTTCTCCCAGCTTCGGCCCCGCAGCACTGCAAGGATGGCGCGATTGGAGTCCTGGAGCGGGCTGCTGGAAGATTTGGGGTCCCGGTCAAATTCACTGGATGAGCCGAGCGAGAGCCGGTCGACTCTAAAACAGAGCTGGGGGGAGCTTGTGTATTCAGACCTCTGAACTTCTGGAAGTGCGGTGACAGGGTAGATAATGCCGCTGCTCTGTTATGTAAAAGATGTCCCTTTATGTCCCACTTCAGGCTGCTTTTGACTCTGTCTCAGGCAGTGCAACCCAATGGCTGCAGTCTTTAAAACCAAACGTGCTGGGGACTGAAATTTGCCAAGGTCGCGGCCTTTTGGATTTAGAACTCCACACCCCCGTCCTAGGTGTGTGGCTGTGGTCACTTGGTATTGAAGGCAATAACTCTGTACATGTACAGGAGTACTGTGGCTGCTTTATTAATGCATCATATATTTCTGGTTAAAAATGTTAAGACTCTTGGAGCCTGGCAAGCGCTAGCTCACATTCAGTCACGTCCTCATTGGAAATTTCTCGCCTACATTCTCTGCCCTGCTGTCGTTAACTGTCCGTGCCATTTGCTAGCCCTTCTACAGACCCCTCCTGGAAGGGCTGCGTCCACAGGCCCTGGGTCCGTCGCCTCATCGCTGAGCTTTATTCAGCTTAGGATTGCCACCTAGTGGCCAGCTGCATCCACGGCGGCTGATCTCTGTACCAAGTACCCATGTTCAACAACACCCCCCCCCCCCCCAAGCTAAAAATACTGCTCACCTACTCGCAGGAGTACTGGCGGCGTGGGTGGTTAACTTTTTTAAAGGGCAGGTTTGAGGAACTGCTTGTCAAGGGCCTGTGTGAGCAATTTATAGCAACCATTCCATATTCACATTTCGAGTGCATATTAGTAATGCAGAAGCAGGAGATCCCACAGAATTATTCATATTTGGCATTAAATATTGATTCTCCCAGAACAGCTCCACAAGCAATTAGTGAGTCCTTATCTGATGCAAGGTTTGAATACAGTGCTGTAAGGCACTGAGCCACAAACAAATGAAACTGAACAGCTTTCTCATCTGCTCTCTTTTGGGGGAAGTTAATCATCTGTATGCGTTTTACAAAACCTATTTTTGTGTAGGTTTCTCTGGTACATGGTTGTGCACAATCTTTTCTGAGCCAATATAAATGAGGTGATGGATAGAGGTTAATTGGTTTGGGAATGTTTAAATATGGAACATCCTGCTTCAGTACAAGAAGCTGGTTCTTTCTGGCCCACAATTACCAAAATATAACCATCAAACTGGTTGTTTATCATTCCCCCATTCCAAAAAATTGGTTTATTAATGGGTAGTCATATAATCAAAATGATGTGACTACTTTTTTGACTTTGAAAAGAGTACAAACCATTTCATATGTCCAAACACAAATACTGTTTTCAAACCCAGGGGTTACATCTGAGTCAAGAAAAATATACCACGCTGCTGCCTCCCTAATGCTGGCACCTGACCAGGTTGACTTCTGTACTAGATAAAGTTGCCAACAGGATTGGGGGGAAATGTCCCTTCATTAGAGGCTTCA
>NW_015196291.1:0-1758 GCF_001447785.1 Gekko japonicus | reverse complement strand
TCTGAACACAACATTAAATAATTGGTAACTTTTTTCCACACAAGTTAGTTGCTGCACACCCTTTAATGTACCAAAGATCAGCCAAGACTATTTCTTGGGTATGTGCTAACTCTGGTGCTTTTCCGCAAGCATTAGGAAAGGGCTGGATAACTCCCAGAATACATACAATTTGAACCAAGAACAAAAAATATCATCAAGGATTCTGGAGTTTCCCATAACATTTGTATTTTTGAGTACTTAAAACGTGTGCGTGTGTTTTCTCATTTTCACTGGAAATTGTCAAATATCTGATTTTTGCTCTGTGTTCAGGGCTACAAAATATCTGTGCCTTAGGAAAGTTCTCTGACCAAATGCTCTACTGATAGTAGAATCAGATAGCCACATCTTTTGCTTTACATAACTACTACATTGCAGCCAATGCTATTCCTTATGCATAAACAATTATCTACATAATTTTCATAATTATCTACATAATTTTCATTTATGTTTGAGTGATACTTTTGTGAGATCTTCTTTTTAATTATGCTGACAATTAAACAATAGCCTTTAAGCAAACTTGCTCTGATTTCAGGAGAGAGAAAGAAGATCGCCAGCTATCAATTTTCATCACATTCCTTTTACGGAGGGGAAGAGCCCCCTACAGGTGTATTGTGAGGCAGAAGGTGTGACAGTAAGTACTCCCAGTATTCTTCCATGTATACATTATTTCCCCTGAACATGATGTCATGCCTTATTCTGATATCCATTCCCTGTATACTTCTCTCTTGTTAGGATATACTAGTAGCAGAGTTGATGAAAAAATTGGACATTTTAGGGGATAACGCCGTAAGTGTATGTTCCTTTAATAAATTGTGCATGTTTCTGTTAATACGTTCTGTACTTTTGTCAGTTTGGCATCTAACAATGTCATGCATGTTCTACTGGGCTGTTATTTTTCACTATTCCTTTGAATGTTGAGAATGAGAGTACCAGGCTTTAGGCCAATGCTTGCACGCCACTAGCATAGAGGACATGTTCAGCTGTCCTAATGTTGCAACAGCAGTTCTTTGCTAAAAGTTGCTTTTTCATAATGCATGCTCACTCATGTTTTCTTTCTAGTTTTTTTATATCCTTTGCTATTTTCTTTTTAAAAAGTTTAAACACTCCTGGGAATTTAGTTGTTAATGCAATAGATTTCAGGCACTCTAAACTAAATTTTGAAAAAGCACTGTATTATGGAACTTTTAACAAAAATGGTACCTAATTATGTAAATTTTGGAGGCTGAAATTTTGCTCACCTTACAAGTTAATAGTGTCGAACTGTTTGTAGGTACGATCCTACGAAAAAAAGATTTCAAGGTCAAGTTCGATGTTCCCTCTAATTTTTTCCCCCTTACTGAGTGGAGCAGTTCACATCCTGATCAGAATATAACTGCTGTAATCTTCCTTCGGCGGGAAGGGTAGGATAAAGATAAAAGGAAATAAATAAATAAATAAAATAGGCAGTTGGCAGTGCAAGACTTTCCTTGTGCGACTCTGGCGGCTGCTGATCAGGGCTTCCTGTGTTAATGAGTGCATGCTCAGGTACACAGCTTAGAGGGAACAGTGGTCAGCATTCTAACACTGAAACATTAACATTCTAACACTGAAATCAATGTAACTTTAAACACATCTTTGTTATTTGTTGTCTTTTGCTTGTAAGTTTAGGTAGTGTTGCTTGTAAGTTTGGGTAGTCCCTCACATCCTTTCCCCAGAAGAAGAATGTAGAAAACTGTAGCT
>NW_015196290.1:0-1832 GCF_001447785.1 Gekko japonicus | reverse complement strand
TCTGGCTCACTTGACTGGAACCTGGGTGGATGGCTCTGATGTGGTCACTCTGACACAGCTCACACCGACTTGATATAAAGTCCTTCACCGACCTAGAATGGGAGGATGGTGCGGGGGGTTGGGGGTAGCATTTCTTTTCCATGAACATTTCTCCATCACTAAGTACCCAGTGCGGACAGAGACTGGCTTTGATTTATGTACTTTGTGTGCCTACTATGCCTTTATAGGCCTGTGAGGTAGCAGTGATCGCAGCAAAGAAGACTTTCTTCTCTGCCACCATTGTGTCAGCAGACTCCCAACTAGCTCACTTGTTTGAAGTGGTGTATGACTTGATAACATCCAAGTCTAACCCTGTGGGCAATAAAAATTTAGCCCCCAGCTGTGATGTTTCTGCAAGGTTCTTTATTGACAAAATCCTTCTCATCCACTCCAGTTTGGAGGCTAAGTTGAGGGCAGATCTAATACCTGAGGTGTCAGAAGTGCCTGCTTTTGTTATGGATAGTTTTAGATTGATCCTGCCTATGGATGCTGACAGGGTCCCTGGAAGTGTGAAGCCACCACTTGTACTCTGGATCTGAGCCCATCATGGCTTTTAAAATCTTGCCAGGAAAAGGTACTGGAATCATTATAATGAAAACCATCAACTCTTCCCTGATTGAGGAGGGCTCTTCCTAGGCTTTTGAAGGAGGCAGTTGTTAGACCTCTACTCAAAAAACCTTCATTGGCTTGGGATGAGGTAGCCAATTACAGGCCCGTCTCTAACTTACCTTTTCTAGGAAAGCTGATAGAGTATGAGGTGGCAGAGTGGCTCCAGTGTTTTCTGAATGACAAACCTGCCCTTGACCCATTCCAATCTGGGTTCAGGTTTACGTTTGGTACCAAGATGGCTTTAGTTGTCCTGGTGGACAGTCTTTGTTTAAAACTGGACAGCAGTCTTCTCTATTGATAATGTTGGGCCATTGTTACAGTTGAACACTCCACTCTTATCCACTGGCTTGAATATGGAGTTGGTTGTTTCAGTCTTTTCTGTCTAACGAGACACAAGGAGTCCACTGGAGCTGCAGAATCAACTAGAAGGAATTTGCCTTGTGATGCACCACAGGGTTTTATTCACTCATATATATATATGCCATATATATATACATACAGGCCACTGAGTGAGATTGTTAGAGATTTGGGGGTTGGGTTTCACCAATATGCAGATAAAACCGAGCTCTGTATTTCATTATCCGTGTCTCCAGATACATTCATCTTGGTTCTGAACCAGTGCTTTGAGGATGTGGTCAGGCAGCTAAGGCAGAACAAACTGAAACTGAATCCAGACAAGACAGAGATAGTGCTGGTTGGGAAGGCTGATAGTCTAGACTCTAGACTGAATCTGCTTGTGCTAGATGGAGTAACGTTGGCTTTTTCAGACCATGTTAAGACCTTGGGGGTGCTCATGGACCCTTGCCTCGCCATTTGAAAAGCCGGTTGGCATGGTGGCCAGGAGCGCCTTCTATCAGCTGCATCTGATTTGCCAACTTTCTCGCTACTGAGACTCAGCTGATCTGACCACACAGATTCATGCTTCTGTAACCTCACAGTTAGATTATTGTAACACCCTCTGTGTGGGGCTGTCTAGAAGACAACCTGGAAACTACAGCTGGTCCAGAATCCGGCAGCCCAACTACTGTCTGGGGCTATCCACTGGGAACATATGTTGCCCATCTTGAAACAGCTTCTTTGGCTGTCATTCCATTTACAAGTTCCATTCAAGGTGCTGATTTTGACCTTTAAAGCCCTTCATTATCTAGGACCCACAAATTTGAAGGACCATATCCTTCCATATG
>NW_015196289.1:0-1817 GCF_001447785.1 Gekko japonicus | reverse complement strand
TTCATTAAGCTATCCACTACAACCCCAAGTAATCTTGAACCTACTTCCCATCGGTTTCATTGGATGCCCCCAAGTTCTAGTATTTTGGAAGAGGGAGAAAAATTTCTTTGTCAACTCTCTCCACCAATGTTGAACTTTATCTACCACATTGTCACCCCCTCACCCAGTCTGTGGAGGTCCTCTTAGAGCTCTTCACAGTTAGCCTTGGTTTTCACCCTCCTGAATAATTTGATGTCATCTGCAAACTTGGTCACACTATACTATTCACCCCTAGTTCCAGATCATTGATGAATAAATTAAGTAGTACCAGCCCTAATACCGATCCTTGTGGGACCCCCACTGCTTACTTCCCTCCATTGTGAGAACTATCAATTGATTCTCACTCTTTGCTTCCTGCAGGGAGTGGAAAGGGAAAGGAATTGTAAGCCACTCTTGGGTGTGTGCCATCAGGACCCGGAGACTTAACAGTTTTTCATTTCCCCCTTAGGTCTAGAATTTCATCTCTAGGTACTTCAATTTGACTCAGTTCTTCATACTCCCTTCCTGGATGAATAAATTAAGTAGTACCAGCCCTAATACCGATCCTTGTGGGACCCCCACTGCTTACTTCCCTCCATTGTGAGAACTATCAATTGATTCTCACTCTTTGCTTCCTGCAGGGAGTGGAAAGGGAAAGGAATTGTAAGCCACTCTTGGGTGTGTTCCATCAGGACCCGGAGACTTAACAGTTTTTCATTTCCCCCTTAGGTCTAGAATTTCATCTCTAGGTACTTCAATTTGACTCAGTTCTTCACACTCCCTTCCTGAAAATAGGGGCTGCGACATGGGTATGTGCCCCGCACTTTCCACAGTGAACACAGCCACAAAAAAGTCATTGAGCTTCTCTACCATCCCCCCATTGTTCTTTAGCGATCCCTTTATTACTTCATGATCCGAAGGCCCCACTGCTTCTCAGGCTAGTTCCCTTCTCCAGATTCATTTTTTGAAAGTTTATTATTTGTCTTGATGATTTTAGCAACCCGCTCCTCAAAATATTTTTTTTGCAAGCCAAATAACTGACTTACATTTCTTTTGCCAGAGCTTGTGGTCCTTCCTCTTCAATTCATTGGGGCGTTTGTCTTTTGATGGTCCGCAGTATTACTAAACTCTCCTCCAACACCACATTTCAATGAATCAAGTTTCTTCCTGTCAGTATTCTCCATTGGCCAACTTTCACACCTGCTAATCACCAGTTGGAGTGTCTTTTCTAAATCTAGGAATGGTTTACATATGAACCATGTGTACACCTCAAGCTTTAGGTTCACTGTAATGATTATCTTTAAAAGAACAAAGTACATCTCCTTATTTTGTTCCTTCCTCAGGCTAAAGGAAATGTCCTTTCTTCTAGAATTGCATGGTCTGGCTGAAGTTTAAAAATAAACATGTCAGTCTGCTTTAGAGTAACTGTTGGGCTTAATTCTAGCAGTACACCCCCTACACTTACCTTAGCCATAGAGGTGAAAATCTAACACTGAATTAAGCAGAGGCTGATTTCGCACTAGAGCTATTGGTCAATTTCACACCCAAAGCCGCGGGGCTGCATCTGACCTGTGGCTTCACCCAATTTCCTCCGCAGTTTCGTAATCCTCAAAAAACAGGATCACGAAAATGCGGGGGAAATCGGGCGAAGCCGCGAGTCAAAATGTAGCCCCACAGCTTCGGGTGTGAAATTGACCAACAGTATCGGGGCAAACGGCGGCGCAACATCGAGGCAGCTCTAGTGCAAAATCAGCGGGAGTAAATGCTTATATCCACTGAAATGTGGCCTGACATGAGCT
>NW_015196288.1:0-1816 GCF_001447785.1 Gekko japonicus | reverse complement strand
TTGGGTTTCTTTCTTTTCCTTTTTCCTTTTTTCTTTCTGGCAATTTTTAAAACATGGCAAATAAACGCAGAGGAAGGGTGGGGTTGGAGCAAGACGCAGCAAAAACGCTCTGCAGGGTTCACCAGGAGGTTTTGGCAGCGTGTCTCGGAGGGGAAGATACATGTCAACGAGGGGAAAACGGACAATGACGGGTGACTCAGAATAAAACACGGAGCTCTTCGCTTGGGATTTTCCAGCAAGCAAGTTTGCAAAAGCGGCTCTTGTGCTTCGAGGGCGATCTGTCCGTATATTGCACACCTGGCCTATGGTTGAATTGGCTGAGATTTATTTCTTTTTAAATGGGGACAGACTCATTTGGCTAGGTGTAGCAGGAAGGTGGGCTTTTCCCCCTGCCATACTCTTGGTTTGCAGTCCGAAGCCACCCCAAAGCCTCCTAGACAGCATGATAAGTCGGTCTTTTGTGGAATCCAACCTGAATTTCAAGGCGTGTTAAGCCACCATGCCAAGCTTCCCCTCTTTCTGTCAGAACAGTGTGGCATTAGTGTTGCCAATGTTCAGGTGGGGCCTGGAGATCTCCTGGAATTACCAACTGGTCTCAGACTACAGAGATCAGTTCCCCTGGAGAAAACGGCTCCTTTGGAGGGTGGACTCCATGACTTCATACTCTGCTGAGGTCCCTCCTGTCCACAGGCTTCACCCCTAAAAATCTCCAAATTATTTCCCAGCCCCAGAGCTGGCAAACCAGACATGGTGCTGGAGCAATTCTGTATCACTGCAAATGAAAGTTCTGTCTTTCCGGAGGCAGGAAGGGGGGGGCACGTGTGCAAATCATGGAATTTCCTCCCTTGCATGCCTGATGCACCCTGTCTCCAAACATAGAGGAAATTGTCTCTCTCTGCCGGTGGCAGAATGACGGCATTGCATCTAATCCTTTTATTGTCTGCTAAGGGCTATTTTCTTCATTAAAAAAACAAAAAGACAACTAGGCTTTTTGGGATTTTAGCACACTTTTGCAACGGGTTAGCGGTTCCTGAGAAAACTGAAACAGACAGCTCGTCATCAGAGAGCGCAAAAGCGAGGTTTTCCAGAATCTGAAAAGATCAGAGTGAATAGTGTCTTTTAGGATGTCCCCAATTGAATTGTCCGTGTCGTATTGAGCCGAATGTGAGTTGAGATTTTAGAATTTTAACTTTGTCTGTTTGTAAATATGCTTCAAATGTTTCAAATATGTTTTAATTGTGAAGGCCAGTGGCCATGAACAATTGGGACCCCAAAGTGTAGGCTTTTGTCCACGGGTTCGCTTACTTGGAGGTGCCCTGCCACTAACTGCGTGGACCCCATCCCCTGCCGATAGCCATCAACAGGCCGCTCTTTCCTGCGAGCTCCCCCACCCGCTCGCTAGTCCTGGTGCCTGTGCAACATCCGCCTTCATCTTCCCATGCCCGTAGAGGGTAGATCTTTCTGGAAAGGGACTGATTTGTCATCTTTGCTTGTGATGCATCAAGTTGCATCAGATCCCGGCTAGACGGGACTGGTCGACTTCATGCTTGCCTTCCCATTTTTCCAGAATGCTGGCTTTTAGACAGTAGAAGAAAGATGAGGCTAACACACATGAGAACAAGAAGCCCAGCATTTTAAAGAAAGATAATGAAAGGAAGAAGACCCCATGCCTCTTTGGATCAATGGATCAGTTGAAACATCACCTTTGTTGACAGGGCAGAATTTCCCAGTTTTTGGTGGGAGCAATATTTTGACTTTGAGCACTTGAGCTCCGAGGGCATCAAGGTGACTCCTGCTCCCAGTCTGGTTCAGCTTG
>NW_015196287.1:0-1915 GCF_001447785.1 Gekko japonicus | reverse complement strand
TTGAAAGAGCAACACATGAACTATTCCAATAGATGTTAATAGCGGCACGAGTAGGGTTTGCAACTAAATAGAAAATGGAGTTCTGCCCAAATTTTTAAGAATGGAAAGATAAGATGGAAGAATACACTGTTATGGCGAAATTGGCGAATCATATAAATAACGGACCAAGTAGTGAAAATGAGAATAAATGAAGAGCTTTTTATACCTGTTATAGATAGAGCTGTAAGAGTGATACAGTATTATGTTTTGATTACTCAGTTAATCTGTGGTTACCAATTCTTCAGAGTCACATGAATTCTAACGGTCATATGGAATTTTCTGTATTTGTTATTTGTTATTTTATTGTTCTTATAAACCATTAAATGGTTTTTCCAGTTATTTTGAATTCATATAAAATACAACTTTCTTCATAGTTCCTTTCAGACAGAGAACAGTGAATAATGTATTTTGGGAAGCAGTGTTATTGGTAATGCTATAATGTTATAATGATTCACCCTAGACCTATCAATTCATTCATGTTTATATTTGACTTTAATATTTGTTTAGAAGCGCCTTACGTTTATTTTTATTTTCCCCTCACACCCCTTTTCTATTTCTGTACCCCATATAAATTTAAATTTTAAAATCTGCCCTGGCAGCTTGACTTTTTCCAGGAAAAACTCAAAGTGCCAGTTCTTATTTTCAGGCCCAACCTTGCCTGGAGACCATCTCCTCCCACAGTGTGCATCACATCTATTTATTTCTTCCTCACAGTTCAGGTCCTCCTGTCCTCTGTACCCCTACATGCAGTGATGAGGTGGGTTGTGCATGGAGACAGGGCTTTTCAGTGTTGTCACCATGCCCATAGAATGCCCTTCCCTTTGAGGCTTGCCTGACGCCCACCCTACTATCAGTTAGGCACAAGGCCAAAATAATCATCTTTGGCCAAGCTGTTACGGGTGAGGGTGATCTTACAACATTTTGATAGTTTGCTCCTAACCTGAGAGAACTCTTTTAAGACATATGGATTAGGTTGGGTTTTAAATACTGCATTTTTAGGGTGGATTTCCCCCCCTGAACTTTTAATGCAGGGGTGTCGAGCCTAAGGCCTGAAGGCCAGAATCGGCCCAGCCAGGCCTCTTATGCAGCCCGCAAGCAACTGATGCAAAGGAGGGAGTGCTGGGGAGAGTGAGCGGAGCCACTCGTGGTTTCAGCACGGCAGAACAACCTCAGCAGCAGCAGTCAAGCAGCGTGCGAGCACCTACCTAGCACTGCACTGCTGCCTCTCCAATTCGCCTCTATGGGTTTTCCTCTCCACCCCCTTCCCAACCCATGGGGCCTTGCAGTGAGGACACATCAACTCGAAGCTTACCAGCTGCTGTCCTTTATATCTCCCATACCTGGCATTACGTTCTATGGCACACATGGCCCAGTCCCGAAAAAGTGACATTTATGTCAGATCCGGCCCTCGTAACAAATGAGTTTGACACCCCTGTTTTAATGATTCTGTGCTCTTTGTTGCTTTATCATGTTTTAGTTGGTAAACCAGCTTGAACAGGTCATCGCAGAGGAGGGAGAGCTTGTACCCTGAATAAAACTTGGTCTTAAAGGTGCCACTGGACTGTGTTGGCCCGGGGGGGGGGGGGGAGCTCTGCAACTTACCTGGCTGCTTCTTGCTCTGACTGAGGGTTGCTGGGAGCAGGGGGTGGGGCTTGTTGCATGTGCCCGCCCCCTGGGCTCTTTACTGCCGGAGCTCCGTTCCTGTGCGCTCCTGCAGGAAATGACCCCTGGATGTATTCAAGGAAAAGGTGTTCACTGTTTTTGCATTGTTTCTTCCCTTCTGAGAATCCCCCCCATTTTTTTGTTTCGATTACATCATGGGTGGCTGTGGCCTGTGGTGGTCTGACCTCACCATTCCAGCTGTCAGTCTTGCGAG
>NW_015196286.1:0-1879 GCF_001447785.1 Gekko japonicus | reverse complement strand
GCTCACAACATTAATGCCAGGAGCTCACATTCCCTGGTTTTCTCCATGGCTTTGAAATTTCTGGGCCCTTCAGAGCTCTATGCCAGACAAGGGTCTCTCTCTCCCTCCCGCTGACCTGTCCTCTGCAACTTCAATGGCAGTGCTTGGGAGGGGCCGTGGCTCAGTGGCAGAGCATCTGCTTGGCATGCAGAAGGTCCCAGGTTCAATCCCCGGCATCTCCAGGTAAAAAGGACCAGGCAGGAGGTGATGGGAAAGACCTCAGCCTGAGACCCTGGAGAGCTGCTGCCAGTCTGAGTCGGCAATACTGACTTTGGTGGACGGAGGGCCTGATTCAGTATGAGGCGGCTTCATGGGCTGTGGTTTGTTTCCCAGGTTCAGTCCCCGGTATCTCCCACTGCCAGTTGGAGCTGACTGTTCTGACCTTGATGGACAGATGGTCCGATTGAGTATAGCTTCACGCGTTCATGTGACAAACGGGGAGGGGGGGATTTTGCTTCAAATTCCCACTCAGCTACGAACCTCCATTGAGCAAATTCACTCTCTCGGCCTGCCCGACCTTCACAGGGTGGTGGTCAATGCTCCCTCTAAGCTGTGAACTCTTGTGAGCAAAAATTCTACTTTGTGAGCTACGGGCATTACAGTTGTGAGCGAGCGATTTGGCTGCTACATAAAGTAGTTTGCTCTGGAGCCGTCCTTCCTCAGCTAAGGCAAAAATGCGTGAGCCAGAGGCAAAAATGCGTGAGCCAGAGGCTTAAAACTGTGAGCTACCTCACACTAACGTAGCCTAGAGGGAACACTGATTGCTGTAATGACAAAAATGGGATACGCCCCAGTATAAACACCCCAGCCTCTTTGCAGGAAGGTTGCCACACAAACACAGGAGGGAGATGGGACTTGGGAAAAGGGGGCCGCAGGTGGGCCTTGCCGCACAGGGACGAGGAAGCCCCTCCCATCCAACCCCCCCCCCTTCGCAGAGGGCGCAGCGCTGAGCTTGACCCTACCTGGATGGCTCCTGTATGCGCCCGGTGAATTATCCAAGATGACTATGCTGGACAGGTCGTTGTGTACGACCGAGAGGTCCTTGATGTAACTGCCCAGCTCCAAAGTGCAGTGCTGGAGAGAGAGAGAGAGAGAAGCAGCACCCATCAGCCTTCTCTCAAAACGGACTCCTCTCATGCCTGGCTGCCCCCTTGCTAGGAAGGCACCTCCCAGGACCCCAAGGAAAAAGGGATCAGCCAGTGCGGTCATCATGGGCCGCGGCAGGAGGGCATCGCCAACCGGAAGAAGTCCGTGCGGCCTGGCCAGGGACAGCCGCTGAGAAGAGACTGCCCAGTTACCGCTCAGTTCCACAACGGAGGAGCCGGGAAAGCAGACAAAGATCGCGATGGAACCTTCCCTCCTGCAGTCCGGGATCCACAGGGGATCCTTTCACACACACCCCGACCCACAGCCACGGGGGTGAGGGGCACGAGGCCTACCTGTCTGTAGTATCTCCTCTTTAAGATGCTCCTACTATTGTCTAGCTTGTCGGCCACCGCTGAGCCGTAGATTTCCATGCTGGCTGTAAAGACCACCAGCTCATACCACTGGCTCACCTGGGGAGAGGTGGGGGGGGGGAAGCAAAGCAGACAGAGAGCAGAAAGGTCAGCGGCTGCTGGGGCCGAGCGCCACACACACGCCCCAACAAGCCCAAACTGAAGGCTTGGTTTAGGCCCCGACCCGTCCCCCTTGTTGGATGCCTTGGAAAACCGTTCTGTTAAGAGTCCAGTCGCACCTTAAAGGCTAGCAAAACTGGTGGGAGGGGTAGGCGCTTTTGAGTCATTGCTCACTTCTTCAGATAACCTTCGGTCAGCAGTGACTCACAAACGCTCCTCCCCTG
>NW_015196285.1:0-1875 GCF_001447785.1 Gekko japonicus | reverse complement strand
TTGGCTTTCTGGCTCTTCTTGGGTTTCTTTCAGAGCCCCTAGCCTAAGAGTCCCTAGGTGAAGAGCCACAGGCAAAGAGCCCTTTAGCTCGCCCTTCGGCTCGTGCCTCTGGCAAGGTGCTTTCTTAAATACGGAATTACAGTCAATCACAGTCCAACAATGACCCTTCCTCTCCTTCTATCAAGCATCCAGGACTCTGCAACAACTCTGATCGCTTTCACACACTCCCAAACACAGTCCTCCCACACAATATCCTCAGCTGAATCCCCTCAGCTGAAAGCAAGTAAAAAAAACACTCACCCCTCTAGCAGCTCTGTCTCCTGCTCAGAGCTCAGCTGGGTTTCCTCTGCCTCTGGCAAGGTGCTTTTTTAAATAGAGGCATCCTCCAGCAGAGGGTGGGCAGCAGCTATTCAAATTCATCCAGGCACTCAATCACAGGCAAAACAATGCCCCTTCCTCTTCCTCTCAATTACAGTCAATCACAGTCAAACAATGCCCCTTCCTCTCCCTCTCTCAAGCAACCAGGACTCTGCCACAACTCTAATCGCTTTCATACACTCCCAAACACAGTCCTCCCCCACAATATCCTCAGCTAAATCCCCTCAGATGAAAGCAAGTAAAAAACACTCACCCCTCTAGCAGCTCTGTCTTCTGCTCCTGCTCAGAGTCACACGGTCCTTTTGATCAGGTTTCGCCGCTGTTCCCTCCCACATTTAAGTTTGACAATCAGACAGACTAATCCATCTCCAGTGCCAAAGCGGGCTCACTCCCACAATGCTCCCGGGTTTTCCTGCTCCCGGGAAAATCAAGTATTTTCCTGGCACTTGCGCTTTGAATGTGCGATTTCGCCCATCTAGACAGCCATCTTTCACAATGATTGCAATTAGGATTGTCTGGTTGCTCTGTGCGATTTTTTTTTAATGTTCCAGCTTTACTCAAATGCTCATCCTGCTTGGAGAAAAGTCCTGCCCGCCATCCCCCGGCATGGAGGCACCGTTGAAAGTTTCTGGGGGAGGAAGCTGGGGGGCAGGCTGTCAGGCGAGTGGGCTTTGGCATCCGCCCCAGGAGTCCCAGAAGCTGCAGTGTTAGGAGGGAGGGAGGGAGCCCCCAGCGCCGGGGAGCACACCCAACTCGCAAGCAGCATCAGGCAGAAAGGAGAACTCTTTCAAAATTCCCTTTTCTTTTCTTTTCATTGGGCCGGTGGCTGGAAAGTTGCTGGAGAGGGAGGTGGGCAGGCGGGGAAGGCGAGCTTGCAGTTCAGGGAGGGATGTGTGAACATACCACCTTGGAAAAAATATTCCAGTTTTAATTATATCGGGAACAAAGCGCAATTGCCTTGCCATATAACCACAGCCTTAGTTTCACTGACACATTGTTTAGAAGTTTAGAAGACAAAAAAGTTTAGAAGGCAGTAACAAAGAACCTAGTTCCCAAAACCCTTCTTTATACACAAACCAGGGATCACTCTTCTTTTCTAGAAGCTATTGCCCTTCTTAATTGGGCAGGGAACACTTCACTTTACTAAAAACTATTTCCCTTTTTTGTTGTTTGAATGAGGATCCTCCTTGATCCACTCACTCTCTTATCCTCCTTCCCAGTCCACAATCAGTGCTTAACTGCCTCTCCTTCAGCTGCCAGTTCCCAACTGTCTTTCCTTAACTTACTCTCTCAACAGAATTCCATTGGAACGCCCTGTCACTCAAGAGTTCTCAGGCTTGGCTAGACATTAGCCCTTGATGATCCGTCACACATGTGCTCTACCATACAGCCGTGGTGCTTCTGCAACCCAGATTTCCTATCACCCAGGGCCAAAATATATATTACAGGTGACATTAAATGGATCACAGGTACCTGACTTGACTCTCAGTCAAACAT
>NW_015196284.1:0-1799 GCF_001447785.1 Gekko japonicus | reverse complement strand
TCTCGATCAGTTTATATCCTTGACAGATGATAGGGGGAAAATACAGGAGACGGAGTTCTTTTCACCTCTGGCACACCTGGGATTTTTGATACTTTATAGATGCCGTTTGTTGCATTTGCATAATTGTCATTTTTTTTAAAAGCACAAATGGTAAGAAACATTGAGCAATTATGCAGCATGCCCTGATTAGAGTTTGGGATGCCCCATAGCTCTTGGGGAGGTAGATGGGTCCCACCCCACAGTAGTCTGGGGCCTTAGAGAACACCTGCAATTAGTATTCAATCAGTATAGCTAAAAATATAGTGCTGACTGAACAGTTGGGACAATGGGGGGGGTAGACAAGAAAGGAGAAGGTGTCATTCTAGCAACATCTAGTGGAAATTGGGGGAAGCAGCAGGGCACGTTCTCTGAGGCAAACACTTTGGTACCTATCACATTATTCTAATACCATCCATTTTGTTCCGCAGGCCAAATTACAACGAGCAGCTACAGAACCTTAAAACACGTGCAATTCTTTCTTTCTTTCTTTTGGCAGAGGCTGCAAGGATTGCCTTTAGACATTTCATGAGGTTAGTCCTCAAGTCACTGAAGCATGAACTGCAGCTATCGGGCACTTGGCATTTCAGCTGTATCTGTTGACACCTGATGGTAAAAAGAAAAGGCACTCATATTCATAGAAAGACGTTGGCTGACGCCGCAGAGGTGGTTCCTCATCAGGTAAACAATTCAGTCGAAACGGCACTGTTTAAAAGAAAAAAAAATGGGGCCATCGCAGCTTCCAAGAACAGGGCTGGGGATGGTGTTGCACTTAAATGCACACAGCGGAACCTTGGAATGCTGGAATGAATACCTGGCAGGCGACAAAGTTGTTCAGCCAGAATAACACGATTATGCTTACTTGTACCTCTGCAGACCCCTCTCTTTTCATATTAAGCTTAACCAACCGGAGAGGTGAAATCTTGCTTGGAAAAGGAATTAGCTGTATTGAAGCTAATTCGAGCTCTGCATTCGAGAAGAATGCCGTTTGTCAGGTTGAATAAATCGTTACATTCCCTGCACAATTGGTGTCCTTACCGTAAAGAAATGAGCCTTGAAATGATAGATATGATTTGCCCATCACGTTATTTTCACCACCTATACCTGATTCAGACACGGCCAACCCATTTGGACTCATATTGCTGTAACTTCTAGACAAGATTTTTGCAATGTGCGCCATGTGCGGCTGCCGAGTCTTTAGCCTAAAACTCTCACCAGGCTGTCTGAGAATGCACATGTATGGAATCCTGCTAATTGCACTGTATTGTACTGTTTGCGAATATGAAAAGTAATCTCATGAACTGGCTCGAACTGCTCACGAAGAGATCAGTGAAAAATTCGCCTCCTCTTTGCAAACTGTGAACAGAACATGAGCAGCACTGGTAAGTGAATGAGCATCCCTGAAATTAGATGGATGCCTATCGGAGATGCAATCTATGACGGTTCAGTTATGGAACTCCCTTCCAAAGGATGTTGTCTTGGCACCAACTTAGGTATCTTTCAGGTAACAGGGGAAGTTTTTAATGTTTACTTAAGCTTTTGGCCATTGTGTGTGAGTTTTCTAGTCCTGTTTTCCCCAGGAACCATGTGCGTGTGTGTGTGTTTGTGTGTGTGTCAGAAAGCAAGCACCAGAAACTAACCACTAGCAACATGGCTGAAGAGTAGATATAGCAGTCTGAGGAGAATTGCATTAGTTAAAATAAACACACCCACACTATGCTATCACTCTGCTCGAATCACAGTTTGATCCCAAATTGCAAGAA
>NW_015196283.1:0-2183 GCF_001447785.1 Gekko japonicus | reverse complement strand
TGTTCTGAAATTTGCAAATGCTCTCCTACACACTACGGAGATTCTCCATGCCATGAGTCACACTGATAGGCCTGGATTTTATGAACAGCAGACTATTCAGGCTTCACAACGGCAGAGCACTGACCAAGCCAGCTGTTACACCCAGACCTGTGAAGGCAATCAAACTTGGCAGAAATGGACATCAGGGAAGGGTGGTAGGATGCCCTGCTACCCCTGAGTTCTCCACAACCTCCACATGTTGGAGAACCTCTGCACAGGAGCCTAACCAGACACACCTCAAAGTGCGCAGGGTCTGAACACATGAGAAAACGGAGACCACATGCAGCAGTTATGGTCAGCTCCAGGGCTCTTTTTGTAGAAAAAACCCAGAAGGAACTCATTAGCATAATAGGCCACACCCAACAGCAGAAACTCATTAGCATATTAGGCCACACCCTTGACAGCACAGCACATTAGCACATTAGGCCACACCCCCATGGTACCAGCAGTGTTGTCATCCAGCCACACCCACCTTTCCCTTCTTATTCTGTTTACCTTGTTTGTTGTCAAAACCTAGGGCTTTTTTTTGTAGCAGGAACTCCTTTGCATGTTAGGCCACACACCCCTAATGTAGCCAATCCGAATGAGTTCCTGCTGTTGGGTGTGGCCTATTATGCTAATGAGTTCCTGCTGGGCATGGCCAACTTGGGAGCCAGCCGGAACTCCGTTCCTGTGCCCAAAAATAGCCCTGGCTACTTGTGGGGCCAGCAAGCATGATTTTGTTTTCCCAATCACAAGTGCATTTCTACTCAGTTTGAACATCTGCACGGGGCTACAGAGATAGCCGTCTCAATGACCATTTCACATCTTAGACCTAAGTTGTCCTTTGATACACGTTTTTTCCGCTCAGCCCTCCACCAGGTCCACTAAAGCCAATCCAGATGGAGAAACATAACACGGTGCCTATGTTTGAAAAGTCAAAGAGCCACATGAACACATGAAGCTGCTTTCTACTGAGTCTGGCCCAGTGTTCCCTCTAAGCTGAGTTAGTGTGAGCCAGCTCACAGGTTTTTAGTCTCCAGCTCACACGTTTTTGTCTTAGATCCGGAAGGGTGGCTCCAGAGCAAACTAATTTATGCAGTAGCCAAATTGCTTGCTCAAAACTTTAATGCCAGTAGCTCACAAAGTAGAATTTTTGCTCACAAGACTCCACAGCTTAGAGGGAACATTGGTCTGGTCTATCAAGGTTGTCCACTTTGACTGGCAGTAGGTGTCCAGTGTCAGAACAGCATTTTCACATTGCTCACTACCTAAGCCCTTTTAACAGGAGATGACAGGAGCTGAACCCGGGATCTTCTGCATGCAAGCTGAGGCTCTATCAACTGAGCCATAGCCTCACCATGGCCACTATGGGTAGAAGGAGGTGGTCAGGGATCACTTATGGGTGTGTGCTGTGGCACTCCTGAGAACCTTAGGGGGAAAGGAATAAACACACAGAGGCAAACATGATAGAGCACCTCTTGCTTGCATTTTTGTGCCCAAGAATCTGGAAAGAAGTGTTTCGACACTGAGGCTAGAAAGAAATCCAAACTAGGGCTGCGGTCACACTGGAGGCTTGACACGATCTTGCGGCGTCTCCAGGGTTCCCTCTAAGCTGAGTTAGCTCATAGTTTTTTAGCCTCTGGCTCACACATTTTTGTCTCAGGAAGACTGGCTCCAGAGCAAACTAATTTATGCAGCAGCCAAATCGCTCGCTCACAACTAATGCCAGTAGCTCACAAAGTAGAATTTTTGCTCACAAGATCCCACAGCTTACTACGAGTATTGGGCACCTCTATTTGCAGCGGCTTAAGTTGTTGTGGGAAGAGGTGACCAGACAGCACAGCCTGAAGAGACTCCTCTGTGCGCCGGTCCCATGCTGAAGCATCTACAATATTGGCGCCTCAATCACAGTGTGTGGCCCTTGCTGGCAATGGGGGTCACTTATGCTCATATGCGCTTATGCACATATTCCTACCAGGCGGAAAAACCCCTACGAATGAGATGGAAGTGACTGTTCACACTTCCCATCTGGCATCCGTTCGTTGCGAAAAGTGGAGTGGAAGCGCTGCCATACGTAAAGACTGGGCTTCCCCTGAGGTTGGCAAACTCCGCTTCCAGGACAGGATGGACCCAGGTGCCAACGACTGGGGCACGGAAGGCAG
>NW_015196282.1:0-2056 GCF_001447785.1 Gekko japonicus | reverse complement strand
TTGCCTCCTTCCCATCCCTTTGCCTCCTTCCCATCCCTTTGCCTCCTTCCCATCCCTCTTCACCACCCCCAGACCAAGACGGATGGGCCCAGGAGGGAGGGAGGCAGCAGCGCCCCCCGGAAAGTGGCTCCATCCCGACGGAGTCTTCAGCTGTCTCTCTCATGTCCTCGCCCGAGCACCTGCACCACACTGGGCAGCTTCCGGTTTCACTGCAGACAGCCCTGTGGGAGTGGGTGACCACTTGGGTTGGCGGGAGCAGGGGGAAAGGCTAGTTTGCATGGGTGCCTCAGCACCTGGCCCCGGAGGGCAAAGCAGAAGGCGGCTGTGCAGTAGCCTCCTTCTTTGGCACTTAGCGGCCTCCACTCCAGCCGCTGTTTACCCGCCCAGAACGGAGGCTGGCGCCTGAGCCTCCCTTCCCTCGCTCCTTTTGGGTGGCTTAGAGGCAATGGGAAACAAAGGGGCAGGTCGGCAGGCGGGGAGGCCAGGTAGCCATCAGTTCTGTGCCCCTCTGATGTCGCGCTCTAGGCAGTCACCTAGGTTGGCCTAATGGGAGCACCGGCCTTGACTACACCCAACTGACAGAAACCATGGTGAAATGGCTGCTATGTCACTACTGGCAAGTGTGAGCTGGGTCTCATGGAATAGTGAACACATATGGAGCTACATCCGCCTAAGCTAGACTTCAGCTAGATTTAGAAGGGTATACGTCGGATTCTACCGACAGTCTTTCAAAGCTGTAGGGTACTCTTAACTTTTTTAAAATATATTTTTGCTTGCTTTCAAGTAGGGTTACCAACCTCCATGTGGGGGCTGGGGTTCTCCTGGAATTACAAGTGACCTCCGGATGACAGAGGTCAGTTCCCATGGAGAACTCCAGAGGGTGAATTTGATGACATCACAGTCTCCATAAGAAGAGTCCTGCTGGATCAGATCAGTGGTCCAACCATCTCCTCTGGAGAGCCACCAACAGGGCATGGGGGCTGAGGCCAGTTTGATGTAGTGGTTAGGAGCACGGACTCTAATCTGGGAGAACCAGGTTTGATACCCCAGTCCTCCACATGCAGCTGCTGGTGTGACCTTGGGTCAGTCACAAGTTCTCTCCGAGATCTTCTCTCAAGAACAGTTCTCAGGAGAACTCTCTCAGCCCCACCTACCTCACAGGGAGAGGAAGGGAAAGGAGATTATAAGCTGCTCTGAGACTCCAAGTGAAGGGCAGGGTATAAATCCAATCTCCTCCTTTTCTTCTTCCTGATGTTGCCTCCTGCCACTGGGATTCAGAGATACCCTGCCTCGGAACATGGAGGCTCCCTTTAGCCACCAAGGCTAGGAGCCCCTGATAGACTTAACCTACACAAATCTGTGAAATTCCCCTTTAAAGCTATCTATGTCTGTGGCCATCACAACATTCCCTGGAAGCGAATTCCACATTTTAGTCATCCTTTGGGTAAGGAAGCTTCTCCTTCTGTTCATCCTGAATCTAATGCCCTTCCATCCCTTCCCAATCTCTGCCCCCAAACCTCCAGGAATTTCCCTTCTTCCGAGTCAAAATAAACATGAGAACACAAGGACTGCGATTGTTCAAACAGGCCGGCCGGCATGAACCCTGCAGCCCTCTCCATGCGGTCCACATGCCTTACATTTCAAGACGCCCGTCTAGCTGCACAGACTCCCGCGACGCTCCGCTTTGTGCGGCACCAATTATCCTAATTCAGCATTGTCTGCTTCTTGCACACTGGGGATTCTAGTTTCATGCCTCATTACGGATGGCTTTCATGAGACATTAAAGGAGCTCTGGCTCTGCACGGTGCGGGTGACCCTCCCTCCCATTTCCATATGGAAATGAAGCACATTAGAAACCTCGCCTGGATTGAAGTGGGGAACTAACAAACTTTGGGCGAGTTCGTATTTTGTAACCAAATGTGGCGCTCCGTTTCACTGGAAACCCCAGACGGATTTTTCAAAACCCCGAATGCTGCAGAATGTGTCCTCACGGCCAGTGTTCCCTCTAAGCTGAGATAATGCGAGAGAGCTCACAGCTTCTTAGCCTCCAGCTCAC
>NW_015196281.1:0-1953 GCF_001447785.1 Gekko japonicus | reverse complement strand
AAATTGCAAGCAGCTAAATAAGTACCGCTTCAGTGGGAAGGAGGCGATGGTCCGTCCTCTCTTGAAGAAACCATCTTTGGATCCGGCCAAATTGGCCAAATATCGGCTGCTTTCCAATTTGCCCTATTTGGGCAAATTGATTGAGAGGGCGGTGGCGGTACAGCTTCAGGGCTTTCTGGATGATGCTTCCGTATTAGATCCCTTCCAGTCCGGCTTTCGCCCAGGTCACGGGACGGAGACGGCGCTGGTCGCTCTTACTGACGACCTCCGTAGACGCCTGGATCGGGGTGGTTTGGCTGTACTGCTGTTGCTAGACCTGTTGGCTGCCTTTGACATGGTTGACAACCAGCTGCTCGCCCACTGCCTTGCCGATGTGGGAATACAGGGTCTGGCCTTACAGTGGCTTGTCTCTTTTCTCCAGGATCGGGGAGAAAGGGTGGTGCTCGGGGAACAGCAGTCCGGGAGACGCCCACTTGAGTGTGGGGTACCCCAGGGCGCAGTTCTGTCCCCAATGTTGTTTAACATCTTTATGCGCCCCTTTGCCCAGGTGGCTCGGAGGTATGGGCTGGGTTGCCATCAGTACGCTGATGACACCCAGCTCTATCTGATGCTCGGTGGCCAGTCGGACTCCAGGCCGGAAGACCTGGACCAGGCGTTACAGGCTGTGGCTGGTTGGCTTTGGCTGAGTGGCTTGAAACTGAATCCGGCGAAGCTGGAGGTCCTGCGAAATCGGCCTTTTATCATCTTTGGCTGGTTCGGCAATTGGTTCCCTTCCTTGACCGCTTTGACCTGGCTACAGTGATCCATGCGACGGTCACCTCGAGATTGGACTACTGTAATGCTCTCTACATGGGGCTGCCCACTTGAGTGTGGGGTACCCCAGGGCACAGTTCTGTCCCCGATGTTGTTTAACATCTTTATGCGCCCCCTTGCCCAGGTGGCTCGGAGGTATGGGCTGGATTGCCATCAGTACGCTGATGACACCCAGCTCTATCTGATGCTCGAGCCCCATGTCACCTCGAGATTGGACTACTGTAATGCTCTCTACATGGGGCTGCCCTTAAATCCGGAAGCTACAGCTGGTGCAGAATGTCACGGCCAGGCTGTTGATGGATCTTGGTGCTTGGGAGGGGGGGCAACAGTGGGAGGGCTTCTAGTGCCCTGGCCCCACTGCTGGACCTCCTGATGGCACCTGGTCTTTTTGGCCACTGTGTGACACAGAGTGTTGGACTGGATGGGCCATTGGCCTGATCCAGCATTGGCTTCTCTTATGCTGTTATGACTAGCTTTTGAGCAAGGGAAACCTATACCTATTTTACAAATTAAAATGCCGTCTATACCCATGTAAGTATCATTGGGTTGAATCCACCCTAAATTTTCAAATGGAATGTTCCTGCCTCTCCCGTCCCACTGTGGCCCACTGATCTCCATACATTTCCACTTCTGGGGGATGGGGGACACTGAAGAATGATGGGGTTGTTGTCTGCAGTGGAAAGGGAGAATTGGTGGGAATTTCCAGTTTATTCAGGATCCAATCCATGATTTCACCTCAAAGAATTGTGGGACCTGAAGTTTGGCGATGATGCTGAGAACTGGGGAAGGTCCTCAGCCTTCCTGACAGAACTACATTTCCCAGGGTTCACTAGGGAGAGAGAACGAACCAGTTCTGATCCGTTGGGTCAATATTCTCTTCAGAGAAATATTTCATCAGCAGCAGGAAAAATCTCTGACACTGACCTGTCTCCTCAGAGTAAGGAACATGATTTCAGAGAAATACAAGCTGATCTCAACTTTGCCTTTTAGCTTCCAGTCTATTATGATTTATGGGATGTTTAGAATTGAAAATTAGTTGTGGGGCTGAAGGTATTCCCAGCTGTAATACCTTGGAGGGGGTGCGGAGAAGGTGCTTTCCCCCCTCCCTCTCTCAAAATGTTAGGACTCAAGGGCATCCAA
>NW_015196280.1:0-1971 GCF_001447785.1 Gekko japonicus | reverse complement strand
TCAAGTTGCAACTGACTTATGGAGACCCCGCGTCAAGTCGCAACTGACTTATGGAGACCCCGTAAAGTCCCACCTCATTGGGTTTTCAAGGCAAGAGACCAGCAGAGGTGGTTTGCTGTCGCCGTCTCCTGCACCGCAGCCCCAGCCTTCCTTGGTGGTCTTGCGTCCAAATACCAGCCCTGCTTAACTTCTGAGCTCTGATGAGATCGGACTAATCTGGGCCATTAGGGCTGCTCCGGGAATGCTTAGGATTTTTTTTTTTAACAGAGGTTGACCCTGAGTTTCCCTCTAGACCCACAGGGATTACGCTGACAGTAACAGAGGGGTTGATACCCCTTGTCCGCCATGGCCCGTTGAGACATCGCAGCAGCTTGATCAGTATTGTTGTTGAGAAGGTCAGGGACGATTGAGCGGAGGAGATGGAGAAGTGGCAAGTGGATGAAGAGGGGGTAGCCCGTCAGGAAGTAAATGCAGAACTTTGTGAGAAGCTGTCGGCTGGGTTTTTTGTTCTGCGTCTATTTCGTTTCTGTGAACGGAATCGTGTTGCTTACTGTGTTGCTATTATCCTGGGTTTTATCGCATTGCTCTTCCTGCTTCGTTGGATGGTTTCAGTTTCAGTACCTTTATTGGCATACATAAAAATCCACAGCAAAGCATGCAGATGGAAATGTGACCTCAGATCTGAAATGCAATAAAAGGTCACCCAGCAAGAGGTTTAATCTTATGCTCCCTAATCATCAGAGCCATTGAAAGATACGTCGCTACCGAGTACGTAATACGGGGTAGCCGAGCAGCTAATAAAAAGAAAACCTAGCGTCTCTTCAAATAGTCCATCGTTGCATGGATTATACACTTTTCAAAGGATGATCTGATTTTGCAATCCCGTCTCTATGGCATTTATTTATTTATTGGTTTATTTATTGTCTTTATATCCCGCCCATCCTGTAAACAGGCTCAGGGCGGGTTACAATATCTCCATAAATACGATAAAATCTTAAGAACACATTATAAGCATATAAAACCAGTAGTCATAGCTAGCTTGCCGTAGGGAGAGTCTGCCCCATTGATGTTGGTGGGTATGGCCGGTTATCGGGGGGTGGGGATGAGTGGACGCCTGCTGCCTCAGCCAAAGGGCCTGGTGGAAGAGCTCCGTCTTGCAGGCCCTGCGGAATTGCATAAGATCCCCCAGGGCCCTGATCTCAGTGGGGAGCATGTTCCACCAGGTGGAGGCCAGGGCAGAGAAGGCCCTGGTCCTGGTCGAGGCTAGGCGGACGTCCTTTGGGCCAGGGATCGCCAGGAGATGTTGACTCTCGGAGTGGATTTTGTTTGTTTGTGTCCATTATCCCGTTTCCTGGTTTTAGCTGTGTGATCCACCTTGCATCTCAGCAAGGAAGGCAGAGTATAAAGGAAGGAAGTAAATATGTAAATAAATTAATAATGGTGCCTGGGGCCCCCTGACCGGGATGGTCCAGGCTAGCCCCGTCTCGTCAGATCTCGGCCCTGGTTAGTCCCTGGATGGGAAACCACCAAGGAAGCTCAGGGTTGCTATGGAGAGTCAGGTGACAGCGAGCCACCTCTGTTTGTCTCTGGCCTTGAAAACCCTGCTGAGTGGCCACAAGTCAGCGGCAACTTCACAGCTGTTTCCATCACCACGCTGGCAGGGGATTAGCCAATGGGAACAGCCATGGATGGAGGTGGGAAGGAGAAGATGGAGTCATAGAATCATAGAGCTGGGAGGGGCCAGACAGACCATCTAGTCCAACCCCCTGCCCAATGCAGGACCAGCCTAAAGCATCCCTGACAAATATTCGTCCAGCCTCTTCTTGAAAGCTGGCAGTGAAGGGGAGCTCACCTCCCTAGGCAGCTCATTCCACCTTTGAACCACCCTGACGGGGAAAAGGTTTTTCCTAATATCCGGCCGATACCCTTTCTGCATGGAATGTAAACCCGTTGCTTCTGGTCCTCTCCTCT
>NW_015196279.1:0-1890 GCF_001447785.1 Gekko japonicus | reverse complement strand
ACTAACACAGCTACCCATCTTTATTTATTAAGTCCAAGTCTATCCCACTCTTTCTCTAAAGAGCTCAGGACATCAGACAACATTTTCTCCCCCCAGCCTCTCCCCTGAACGGGTCCTCAACACTCCATTCCTCGAGGTGTATGATCACTCCTTAAGAGGCGGGGGGGGGGGGGGGTAGGTGGCTTTTCTTCTTTTGGGGACTTTACAAAGTCTTATTTTCCTATATGACTAAGGGGGTGCCCCCCAAGTAGACAGATGCTTCTACTTGTCTGTGAGTGGCCTAACTTCACAGATTCCACAACTAGCAGAAGCCACTCGGTTTAATGGGAGACACAGCAATGATCACAGATATTATACTAATCCGGGCATCACCAGATCCGGAGAACTGTAGCCTGGTGATGAATCTCAAGACATCTCGTAACATGTCACTACACAACCAGCATGGCAAATGAGTCAGAAAGCTGGGCTAGGAAAGGGAATCCCCACTTGTCATGAAACGTACTGGACAATCCTGGGCCACTCGTGAGAATACAACAGAGGACAGGAGAATTATGAACACATTCTGAGCTCATTGGTGGAAAGGTAAGAGGAGGAAGAAGAAGAAGAGTTGGATTGATACCCCACCCTACACTCAGGAGTCTCAGAGCGGCTTACAATCTCCATTCCCTTCCCTCCCCACAATAGAGACCCTGTGAGGCAGGTGGGGATGAGAGAGCTCTCTAGAGAACTGTCCTTGAGAGAACAGCTCTGAGAGAAGTGACTGACCCAAGGTCGCCCAGCTGGATGCATGTGGAGGAGGAGTAGGGAATCAAACCCGGTTCTCCCAAATTAGAGTCCGCCACTCTTACAAGCTACACCAAAATGGATAATAATGAACCATCAACGACAAGCAATCCACCACCACCTCCCTCAGAGAACTACAACTCCCAAATGCCTCTGGGGAAAAAGAAGGGCTATGAAGCCAGTTCTAGTTTCCAGAAAGAGAATAAAAATAATGACTAAGAACACCCCGATAAGATAAACATCTCCTTAGGCGCCCTAGGATCTATCGCCCCGCCTGCTGCAGGCTAGTTTACCACTCACTGCCTTCCCCCCAGGCATCTGCCCCATATAAACAGATCATTCCCACACTCCTCCTCCCCCCCGCCGCCGAAATAAAAACAACGCCCACCACCACAGCAGACTCTTTGCAGCGACGGCTGCTGCAGGGAGAAAAAAACCCGGACAAGAAATAACGGCACCCCCCCTTACCTATCCCGTGGAACTTGCGCCAAGCCCCCTCCGACCAACCGGAGACCAGCAGCACTTCCGCCCGTACAATCGCGAGCTTTGTTGACTTGCCGCCTCGGTTAGGACGCACTTCCGCCCTTACATGACGCCCCTTCTCTACGGGATCGTAGCAGTGCCATACTACTGGATATTGCATATGCATACGTGTTTCTCTGCGGGATTCTTGGGCGGCTCTGGGTTTTTGTGCCGCTCGAGATTGTAGCTCCAGAGAGTGGTGGCTGTGTTGGACGGTTGTAGCAAAAATAATCGGGAGTACTATAAAAACTTAACTAATGCTTTATTCCACCTTTTGTGGGCTAGAGCCCAACGATGCTATGAGTGGATCTCTGCTGATCGCATCTGAAGAAGTCTAGGGTTGACAACTCGAGGTTGCGAAGTTCCTGTAGATTTGGGAGTGGGACCACAGCCGGGTAAAATTCCATAGAGCCCATCCAGCTGTTTTCTGCAGCCGAACTGATACCTGTAGCCAGGAATACTTCCGGGAGATCTCCAAGCTCCACCTGGGAATTGGGAAGTCTAGTTCTAATTGTGCTGCTGCTGGATGGAGGTCTATGGTTGGAGGTCTGATTTTAATGGTACAGTATATTGAACGACTTTGAC
>NW_015196278.1:0-1852 GCF_001447785.1 Gekko japonicus | reverse complement strand
AACTAATGAGTTCGACACCCCTGCTCTATCATGTCTCCCCTCAGCTGGCTTTTTTTCTAGTCTGTTAAGTCGCAGCCCCCTCAGCCTTTCCTCGTAGGAAAAAATTCTCCAGTCCCCAAATCATCTTGGCCAAGCCACATGCAGAAGAAGCCCTCTGAGGCATGTAGATGATCCAGTTGGACCGTCCCCTTAGGGTTGTCAGCCTCCAGGTGGGACCTGGGGATCCCTCAGAATTACTGCTCATCTCCAGAATACGGAGAGAAGTTCCCTTGGAAGAAAATGGCTGCTTTGGAGGGTGGATTCTAGGGGAGGGGTGGCCAAACTCACTTAACGTAAGAGCCACATAGAATAAATGTCAGATGTTCGAGAGCCGCAGGACACGAACAAATATCACACACACGTTTCATAAAAACCTGCCAAAAATACAATTAAAAACAGATATTTATTTGTCCTGTGATATTTATTTGTTTGCTAATGATATTTATTTGTCTAAGAGAGAGAGAGAAAGAGAGAGAGAGGTGGAAAGAAAGAAAGAAACTTTAAATGCATCCTTCAACCCCACCCCAGCTGGCTTGGCTTGGAGAAGGGATTTAAAGAGACAAATACCTTCTCCAAGCCGGCCAGGGGTGGGGGCTTTGAGAATGCATTTAAAGCTAAGGTTGCTTTCTTTCTCTGCTCCCCCACACACACACTTCAAGCCTGCCGAGGGAGGAAAACACTGGCTGGGGAAGGGAAGACTGATTGGGGAGGCAGGCCCTCCCCTTCACTTCCCCAGCCACCCTGCCAGGAGCCACACAATCTGTGTGAAACAGCCACATGTGGCTCCCGAGCCGCAGTCTGGCCGCCTCTTCTCTATGGCATTGTACCTGTCCTCCCCAGGCTCCACCCCCAAATCTCCAGGAATTTCCCAACCTGGAGCGGACATCCCCCACCCCACCCCCCACCGGTGGCCAAGGAGGATCGGGCAACCCTAGATCCCCTCCCTGTTGCCTTGTGCACCTGGGTCCCATTGAACGAGGTGTTTCTTCTGATGTGCTTATAACCGCAACAGATGTTCTTAAAACATTAAAACAATCCTGCTTCAGACATGACCAGCCCATGGGAGTGGATTGGAACCAATGCTCCCTCTAAGCTGTGGAGTCTTCTGAGCAAAAATTCTACTCTGTGAGCTGCTGGCATTAAAGTTGTGAGTGAGTGACAGGCCCATAGCTAACGCGGGGCCCGCGGGGCCTGGCTTCCTCACGTTTCTTCTGGGCCACCTCCCTCCCGGGCTGTCCCCGAAGTGCCTCAACTCGCCACCTGCGCACCGCGCTGCCTCCAACCTGGCTGCCCGACAACTGAGCTCCTTGGGCACTCCAGAGAAGGGGAATCCTTCGTCCCCAGAGCTCCCTTCCGACACTCCCCCCCCTTTAAGTTCAGCCAAATTGTGGCCAGCTCCTGCCGGTTTCTCTTCCTCACCATCCACCCTCTCTTAACCACAGGTCCGGTCTCCGTACTCCAGCCTGCGTGTGCCTGCTTTAAAAACCGCCTGCCTCCCCCCTGCTGCCCGAGTCCCCCCAACAAGCCCCATGGGAGTTTTTCTAAGGGAGCTGCAGAGAGCGCACGCCAGAGGCACTGAGTGGCAGCCCTTTACAAGCACTCTGAGCTGCCCCTGCAACGTGCGCTCCCTCCCGGCTTCCGTGACCTTCGTGACTGGAGGTGACGTGCTGGGCGGGGAGGGGGAGTAGAGGAGGACGCCCACTGCCTCCGCTGCCGCCACCTCCCTCAACCCCCCCACCTCATCCTCCCGCTTGTCAAAGTGGCCAAGAGAGCGTGTGGCCTGCCGCCGCTGCCGGAGGGTTACCTGGAACTT
>NW_015196277.1:0-2112 GCF_001447785.1 Gekko japonicus | reverse complement strand
TCCTTCCCCCATCTCCACTCCCAAATCTCCCAACCTGGAATTGGCAAGGCATCTCTACCGGTAGGCAGTGTCTGTTATCGGAATAAAAAGAGAGAGAGAGTGGGAACTTGCACAGAAACAGCTGCACGGCATCGTCGAGGTACCTTTGGCCTTGGCACTTAACTTTTAAATCCAGCCCTTTAACAGTGAATTGCACAGCTAGTAAAACCGGCTGCACTCGGACAAAATGCTATTTTCCAGTCAAATACCCCCCATAACAAACCGCTCAAGCAAAAGGAACCGAGGGAGACAAGAAGGAGAGAAACGGGTGGAGAGATGCTCCTCCAAGACACACAAGGGCAGCTTCTCCCCCCCTCTGGTTCTCGGCACCGCGTGAAGGTGACCTGAGATCCCCTCCGACAGCGTCGCAACCCAGCGAGTTACAGAAGAGGATCGGCTTTCCTGTAGTTGTTTAAAATATTTTTCTGCTGTTCGACGTGGTTTCCAGTAAAACCCAGGAAATCACAATGTAGTATAAAACCAACACGGGCCATCGGACACTGTTAAAAGGAGCAGGACGCGGATGGGATCGGGGGTTTTGACTCACGCCTCTGCTGCGGACGCCTGGGCCAGTCACCGAATGCCAACTGAATCCAGCTCACGGGGTTGTTGTGAGATAAAATGGCGGAGCAAAGCTGGAATGGGAGCAGAACTGGTACAGACCAAAGATGGAGTCAAGTAGAAAGCAGAGCGAGACAGACTGCAATCAGCTCCCTCTAAGGACCCGTCCCCTTTGTTGCACGCACAGTTTACGACACACAAACACTGTTATGTATTTTGCACTCTGCCACTGACTAGCAGATTGCCTTAGTAGGCACACTTAGCACTTCCATGTATACATCTTAAGTGCCATTTATGATTCCAACCACATAAACAGAAATCAATCATGAACATACATTCAGATAGAGAACAATAATAACCTGTAAACATATCAGCTAATATTGATACTTCAAAGGCTTCATGGCCTCAGAAGAAGAAGCATCTATTATTTAACTAGGGCAGGGGTCATTTTGTAGAAAAAGAGGTGCAGGAGCTCATTACCATAACTCATTAGCATAACTTATTTGCATAGGCCACACCCCCTGACATCACCGGAAGGGTGTCAGAAGGCAACACCCACCGCTCAGGCGCCACTGGACTGTTTTGGATTGCTAGCTATTGCGGGGGGGGGGAACATGCAGATCTGTCCTCACAGAGGAGGGAGAGCTTGTACCTGAATAAAACTTGGTCTCAAAGGTGCCACTGGACTGTTTTGGACCGGAGGGCGGGGGAAGCTCTGCGACTTACCTGGCTGCTTCTTGCTCTGATTGAGGGCTGCTGGGAGCAGGGGGTGGGGCTTGTTGCATGTGCCCGCCCCCTGGCCTCTTTACTGCCGGAGCTCCGCTCCTGTGCACTCCTGCAGGAAACGACCCCTGAACTAGGGGGATAGGACTTTGCTTAGGCAAACCCAACCCATGGGTCTTCACTCCAATTAGATCTTTATGATGAAATTAATGGAACCAATAATTACGCTTTTGTTTGCTTATGTCATTTTGAGTATAAAATGCTATGTCACACCCATTAGAGCTTCAGGAGAGCGGGTGGGTATTCAAGGGTCCAACACCTTGTTACTCTGTTCCCATTAATTAATAAAGGTTTTTTTGGTGTTTTCTCCTCTACAGGACTGTTGTCGTGTGTTTCTCAAGTTGGGTTGGACAAACACAGCCAGAGACAGAATTCCAGTCTCACAATTTCTTAGGTGCCCAGGGAAAGGCTGATCGCCACTTTGGGGTCAGGCAGCAATTTTTCTCCAGGCCAGTTTGGCCGGAGATCCTGGAGTGGTCTTTTGGATCTCTACTGGGCATGGAACAGGGGTCACTGGGGGTGTGGAGGGGGGAGGTATTTGTGAATTTCCAGCCTTGTGCAGGGGGTTGGACTAGATGACCCTGGAGGCCCCTTCCAACTCAATGTTTCTATGACTCTGCGAACTCAATAAATTTCTCAGATGGAGGACCTAGGCCAGATTCAAAGCCTCTGTGGGGCCAGATGGTTTCTTATTGTCCCCTTGCCTCATAAGAACATAAGAGACGCCAA
>NW_015196276.1:0-1971 GCF_001447785.1 Gekko japonicus | reverse complement strand
TGCAATTACAAGCACACATGGTTACAGCATCCACTGGTTCCGACAAGGGCCCAAATGTGCATTTGCTCCAGGGATCCCCAGCGTCTTCAATTGCATATACAAGCAGCTGGCAGAAGGTTTCTGCTTCCTGCAGAGATCTTCTTGCAGCCTTGGGCAGGGAGTGATTCTATCGGGGAAACAGCGTGGGAGGGGAAGATTCATAACTGAGCTCCCCCAGGGCCACTTCTTCTATCAAATTAGCTGCCTCCCACATTCGCTTTCATTAATAAATTAATAAAATGAATAGACAGTTGGGACTTGGGAGATCTGTGCACGGGAGTCCTGTCTGTCGGCTGACTGAGACTGGTGGTGCGAACCCCTGGCACGTCAGCACTGAGGGCACAGTTAAAGCTCTGTGTCTCATGAGATCCTTTTAGGGCAGTGATGGCGAACCTTTCAGAGACCGAGTGCCCAAACTGCGACCCAAAACCCACTTATTTATCGCAAGGTGCCAACACGGCAATTGAACCTGAATACGGAGGTTTTACTTTAGAAAAAAACAACTCATACATTAACTTAAGATGATCCAAACAAAGTAAGGACAGCAATCCCAAATGCTTTCATTGACTTAAAATTATTTGGCAGAGAGAATTTGACACTTTAATGATGGTCTGGGCCTGGCTGGGGCGATGGCACGCATGCCCACAGAGAGGGCTCTGAGTGTCACCTCTGGCACCCATGCCATAGGTTCGCCACCACTGGTCTAGGGGAACTATCGGAGATGGAACCCGAGACCTTCTGCTTGCAAATCGGGGCAACCCCACGGCACCATATGGGAGACCCCTGCTTTAATGGGAGACGCTGTCTAGAACCCTCTGTTTGCAGGGGAGATGTTCTGTCACTGAGCTATGTCCCCACCCCCCAGTGCAAATACAAAGGCCAGCCTCAGAATTGATTGCCTACCGAGAAACACATGAGCCATCAGCAAAAAGGGATTTCCCTCAATGGAGCCAGAAGACAACGCCAAAACCGCAGTAGATTACAGTAAATTGATGTGGCTAGGGTTCCTGAAAAGTACTGGGTTCGCCGCATGGAGGACTCAGACGACGACATACTGTAGCACACGTTTATTGTACTTCACACAGACAAAGGTTAACTCTAACGGCCGGCAGGCCAGCTATATAGATATCCACCCAGCAACCCCCCATTCCCATTGGAGGGTTTGAATATCCCGCCAAAGTGGCTATTGGTTGGGGCTAGGGGATCCAGGATCCAAGGTTTCCATTGTTCTAGGATCCAAGCTCTTGCCTGTGCCGCGGACCCCTGGTGGCGGTCCGCGTACATAACAGTTCCAATCCCCAGTTGGGGGCGGGGCATTCCCTGGTTTGGAGCCCCTCCCCCCACTTCAGGCCTATCAGAAAGCAGGGGGGAACGGCCACTGGGTGCTCCATTATACCCCATGGAGACCAGTTCGGGGGCAGTGTTCCCTGTAAGCTGCGTTAATGGGAGCTAGCTCACAGTTTTTTAGCCTCCGGCTCACACATTTCTGTCATGGCTCGGGAAGGAGGGCTCCAGAGCAAACTAATTTGTGCAGCAGCCAAATCACCCGCTCGCAATTTTAATGCCGGTAGCTCACAAAGTAGAATTTCTGCTCACAAAACTTCACAGCTTAGAGGGAGCATTGTTCAGGGAGACTGTTTTTTGAGGTAGAGGCACCAGATTTTTAGCATTGCTGCCGGCGCCTGTCCTCAACCCCTTCCCCAAGTTTCAAAACGGTTTGACCTGGGGGTCCAATTCTATCAGCCCTGAAGGAAGGAGCCCCCTTTCTCCATTATTTCCAATGGAAGGAAAGCATTTAAAAGGAACATGGTCCCTTTAAACACAACAGACAGAACTTGCTTTGGAGTTCAGTCATGGTTCTTCTCTACTTTCTCCCGGAGCCTCCTGGTAAGTCGTCCCCCCCCCCGTTTGTTGGCCTCACCTGGCAACCCT
>NW_015196275.1:0-1884 GCF_001447785.1 Gekko japonicus | reverse complement strand
GATGACCCCCAAGTATAATGCTTTTCAGATCAGGATTGATTCGTTTAAACTTATTAGAACACTTGAATTGAAAGTATTTTTGGGTAATTCTGATTTTTCCACTCCTAATGTAATTAGAAATAAATCACAGTTCATGCCTCAAATTAACATTCCATCTATAATGGTGTTTGAGAGATGTGTATTAGAGGATGTTGAGTGTTTGGAGTCCAATAGATCTCCTGTTAAATACAATCTAACTTGTAGGGAAGTGGAACTGTTGCGGAATTTCGGAAATTCCCTCCATAAATTAAATAAATAATTATAAAGGGGGCAGATAAAGATGAAGGTATTGTTTTGCTGAATCATCAAGATTACATAGATGAGGTTATGAGACAACTCATGGACTTGAATTTCTATAGACGGGTTGCATATGACCCTATGGAGGAAGTTTTAAATATTAAGATTATGGTTAGGGAAGCATTGGCTTTTGACCGTATTATTCAACAAACTGTGTCTTTTCTTATTAATTTGCATTCGAGGGGCCCCATTTTTTACATTCTTCCAAAAATACATAATCCCGGGATATCATCTCCAGGGCGTCCCATTGTTTTGGGTGTTCTCTTTTTTCGAACCCCTATCCCAATATTTAGACTCATTTCTACAACCTTTTGTTGTTAAGATTCCTTCCTACCTGAAAGATACAAAAGATTTTATTTCTAAGGTAGAAGGACTTGTTCCATCACAGGCTGTTCTCGTGACTATGGATGTGATACCCTTTATACGAATATACCTCATGAAGAGGCAAGATTATGCCTCCTCACAACACTTGAAAGGAGAGAAACTCATCTTCCTCCGATGCACTTCCTTCTAGATCTTATGGACATTATTTTTTAAAAGAGCTTTTTCCGGTTTCAGGAAGACTTTTTTTTGGCAGATCAAAGGGGTTGCAATGGAAAGCTCCCTTGCTCCCAGTGTTGCTAATCTGCTTATGAGTGAATTTGAAAACACTTGGATTGATAATGAGGTTCATAATCCTTTTTTTTGTACATATGTTTTACTATAAGAGGTACATTGATGATCTTTTTTTCATCATAGATGATCCATCCATTGTACAAGAATTTGTGGATTGGCTTAACTGTGCATAATTCCATCAAGTTTACCCACATAGCAGACAGGTCTCAAGTGAATGTTTTAGATACCACGGTGTTTATCCATAATGGTAGTTTGGCAGTACGTCCGTTTAACACTGATAAAAATTCTTATATACATTACACTTCCTTCCATGCTAAACATTTAAGACAAAATCTGCCTTATGGTCAGTTTTTATGTGCTAAAAGAAATTTACCCTTGTCCTCTGATTTTCAGTATGAAACCTTTAGATTTCACAATCAATTTTGCCTAAGGGGATATCCATTAGAAATTATCAGAAAAGCACGCATAACGGTAGATCAGATTGAACGGACAGATCTGTTTAAAGAGACTGCGATCAGGAAAGAAGTTAAAATCAATTGGGCTTTAGACCATATACCATTGGCTTAATCCATTCGGAATATCATCTTCAGACACTGGCACATTCTAAGTGATGTTCCGGGTTGTATGGAAAAACCCTTTATAGGATTTCATAGGACCACTAGTATATGTGACCTAGTTATACGGGCTGATTTGCCATCATCTGGAGCCCCTACAAATACCCCCAAAGGGCACTTTAAATGTTTGAGATGTGTAGCATGTGCACAAGTCTGGGAAACATGCATTTTAGATTTTCCAGAAGTTAATTTTAAAAGTGAAATTACTTTCTTCTCCAATTGTCTAACAAAAAAGTAATATATCTCTTACAATGTCCCTGTGGGTTGAAATATGTGGGAGAATCCACACGTTCCATTAAAACACGTATCGTGGAACACA
>NW_015196274.1:0-1910 GCF_001447785.1 Gekko japonicus | reverse complement strand
AGCCGCTGCGGCCTTGACAGAGCCCCTCCCTCATCCCTGTTTCTTCTTAGGGACCTCACACGTACAACTGGGTCTGTGTGTGAGTGTTACTTCGTGTGTGAAGTGAGTCTAAAAGAGTGTGGAGAATGACGGAGGAGGCTGCAGAGACCTCCCTCCCTGATTTCAGTGCATGCTGGGCTCAGTCGGGTGCTGCTGCCTCACGAGGGACAGCATTGCCCTCAACAGCACACATGGAAGAGCTGCTGCTGCTGTGGATAGTGACTGGCTAAGAAAAGAGAGAGGAATTCCCGCTTTCCTTGTCACCTGGCCCTCTTTGCTCACTCGTCTGCTAAGTTTCCCCTTGTGCTCCGCACTCCCCTCCCTATGCTTCAACAGACTACGGTAGGTGATGCAGGCTGCCCAGCCCACACAGAGGAGACTGTAGGTTTCTGGAGGGGGCCCTCTTCTCGCCGCCCTTTTGTTTATGACATCATATCCTCCAGTGCCCCCCCCACCAAAACTTTTCTGGCTACTGTTCTGCATGACTTCCTTGATGGAATTAATCCATATCTTGTTGGGGAAGGTCTTTTTCTGCTGCCTTCAACTTTTCCTAGCATCATTTTCTTTTTCTAGTGAGATTCTTTTTCTACTCTGCCTGATTACCCCACTCTTCCTGACTGACAGTTAGGGTCCTGATACTGACAAGGCTCCTTCTCATTAAGGTGGTGAAACGGGATGGCTTGAGCTGTCAGATGACTGAGTTGACTTCTGCATCTTCTGGCCGAGCTGCAACTGAGACTTGTTGCTCGTTCTCTTCTTGAGGTCCTAGAGTTGTGGGTGTATAAGCGACAGGCCACAGCATATAAATTCAGTCAAGATAAATCTGTTTCCCAGATTCTGCAAGTTCCTTGTGTAGGATTTACTTCCATGTAGTAGATTCAAGGCCTGTCTCTTGGTGCCCTGACTCTCTCAGATTCATGTCTGTGGTGGAAATGGACCCCCCCCCCAGTACTAGCTTCCCTCCTGTTCTAGTTCTCTGCATGGGTAGCATTTGACACAACCACATGATAGTGATACCCATGAAAAAGGCCCTAGAGATTGTGCAGGCTGTCTAGAAGGTGGCCAACTGAGACTCAAAGGCTGTAGTACAATGAGTGAAGGGTGGTAACTGCATAACTGCAAGATGTACAGTGGGATATATCTCTTTCATCAAGACTGGTAAACTGCAGAAGCCTGCCTTGCAAGGGTGAAGGTTTGTTCTGAGATCTAATAGTTGCCTCAGAAACTGCAATATGTTAATTGTAAATCTAGGAGCAGCGAGCTGGACAGAGAATGTGTAGCAATCCCTATCAGTACATTTATCAGTACAGGTACCCACAGAGATACACTATGATACCAATTAACAGTGCCACCAAAAACTGTAGCCAGAGTTCCATTGACCATCCTGAGTGCTATACTCTGGACCACCGAAGATTCTACCAGAGTACTTCTCTCCAGATGCAAAAGCACTAGGAGACTTTTTTGGCATCATGGCTTAATGCAATGATCCTAGAATTTTACTACTTCTTTCATGCTGGACAGTATTATGTATGGCATGTATACACAGAGGTATATAGACTGGCTGTGAAAAAGCCTTCTGTGTCAGAGTAATATAAATCAAGAGAGGGAAAATTCTGAGTTCTGTATAAATTATTACCCAGATGTGTCACCATTAACTTATTTTGCCTAAGTAAGAAATAGGAACATTGCTATTTTTAGTAGTGGAAGCTGAGATTCTCAGGGCCTACCACCTAGATGCATTTCAGAGCCCCAACACAATCTTTGAAAAGAAAAGGTCCTTCGGGAAGAGATGTTTGGGAGTGGAGAAGCAGCAGTGGGCATGCTTACACTTTCCCTCACTCTGCTGGCAACTGCTTTGTAAGGGTCTCTTC
>NW_015196273.1:0-1902 GCF_001447785.1 Gekko japonicus | reverse complement strand
ATAATAATAATAATAATAATAATAGATAAAATACAGTCGCCATAAGTTGGAAATGGCTTTGCAGCACTTAACACACACACACGACAAGCTTTCGCAGTAAGGACAGAGCGGAGGAAGTAGAATTACTTCTCGTCTGTGATGTGCCCGTCAGGTTTGTGCTACCCGAGTCGCATCTTGCGTATGTACCCAAACCTCAGCAATTGCTTCAGTAACTACCAAGACTCAGTGCTAGGAGAGCAAGATGTTGATTTTTACGCTTCAGAGCTTAACGCTTTCATACTGCAAAGGTGTCAGAACCCACAGCCAACAACGGAGTACACACTTCTTTAGAAAGGTGATACTTTTATTGAAGAGCCATAGATGCATTAACATAGTCACTGTTAAGAATAGCAGTTCCCTCTTGAACCTAATGAGATATAGAGCATTCGTATGCACACACCCCACTGGGCTGGCCAATTAGGCACCCTCCCACGCATGGGCTAGAGCCAGCAAACGTTACTATGCGAAGCTGAGAATTGTTCAGCTCCCACAGCTGGCCACCTGTACTTCTTTAGAGATAAGCATTTCAGCGCAAAGCAAAGCAGAGAGAAAGGAATGTGAAAGCAATTTACACAGACACTGAAAGAACATCCCAACCCCCATGGCAGGATTGAGGGTGAGGAACATTACATATCACCACCTGCAGAACTTATAGATAAGCATTACAGCAGCAAAGAAGCACAGAAGGAATGCACTGGCAACTAGAATACAACCAACCTCCCCATCCCCGTGGCAGCATAGCTGACACATACTTCTTGTAGTCCTGTTTCGCTTTGTCTAATGTCTTGTGCAATAATTCCCAGTTCTGTGTGACATTCCCCCCCCTCCCCAGGCTCCACCCCCCCAGATCTCCAGGCATTTCCCAACCCAGACCTGGCAACCCTGCCCAAGATTCACCAGGCCTTCAATCTGTAATAACGGGAGCGAAAACGAGAATATCGTGTCCTGGGCATATGTAACATGTCACTGTACTGAGGCAGCAGCCAATCAAGGAGGAGCATAAGATAAAGGGGAAAGGTTCTGGAATGTGCCACATCAAAGGGAAGAAGGTCTGTTGAAGACAGTGGAGGAGCCGCTAACTTCATGAAGAAATGGAGGCCAAGAGAAGAGAAATTGGGTGAGGCGCCAAAGTATGGTAAGAACGAAAGAAAAAGCCCTTCTGGATTGGGCCAGTGGTCCATCCAGTCCAGCATCTCGTTTCACACAGTGGAAAACCAGTTGCCCTGGAGGACCAACGAGAAGAGCATGTAGGCCATGGCCTTCCTTTGACGTTGCCTCCTAGTACTGGTGTTCAGCAGTCTCTGTCTTTCAGTATGGAGGCTCTCTTTAGTTCCCATGGCACATAGACATTGGTGCCCCTCTCCTCCATGAATCCATCTATAAGAATGAAAACAGGTGAATTGCTCAAAGGGGTTAAATCCAAGGGACCAAGGAACACACACCTGCCTTCTACTGAATCAAACTGTTGGTCCATCAAGGTCAGTGTTGTCTATTCAGACTAGCAGTGGCTCTCCATGGCCTCAGGCAGAAGTCTTTCACATCAACTCCTGCTTGGTCCCTTTTAACAGGAGATGCCTGGGAACTTCTGCATGCCAAGCAGCGGCTTTGCCACAGAGTCACAGCTGCACAGGATAAATAAGGAAGTGAGATTCAGCCCGTTGGTTGAAAAATGGGCCACTACTTTAGTCAGATTAAAAGCATCGACAGTGGGCTAGGAATAACTCTGGAAAGTTATCCCACTTTCAATACTTGTCTGTATTTACATTTCAGTTGTCGTTTGAGAAACCAACAGGACCGCTCTTTAAATGTGGCAGTCATCTGAAGGGCAATTTCTTTGTGTGATGTCCCACAGGTAGAACACAG
>NW_015196272.1:0-1910 GCF_001447785.1 Gekko japonicus | reverse complement strand
GTCAGAAACTTCTCTAACTCAACGTGGACCAAAAAAAAGGCAAATTTGATCTAGAAGGTCAGATAAACTACTTCTCCCTTGCACCTCGTTCCTCCTTTTTTGCTCCTGTTTGTTAAGTGTAACCTGGTTCCTTTGAGCAAAAATAGGCTATGGCGTAACTGGATCAACAAAGTCCCCCGCGTCACTCTTCTGCCCCATTGTTCTGAAGAGCCCTAGACTGCTGGATTAATATCAGTCGGAGCTCCTACCTGCAGGCAAGAAGAAATGTTTGGCGTCATCTGAAAATGTGCTTGGCTTCCAGTAGTTTACAAACAGGCCAATTTGATCTAATAAAAAGTGGAGGGCATTGTTCTTTCCCGTGACCTCAGCCACAGAGTTTAAACAGCAATTTACCCGTCTGAAGATAAAACGGTTCTGCAGGAGTTCATTCTCTTGGAACTCTTCCCCTGCAGTAATTTTCTGCAGGTTTTAGATGGAGTTTCAGTTACCTCCTGCAGTACGGAAATATTATCCTGGATAAATTGCTAATTTTTTTTTTTTTAACGCAGCTGATGAAGAGGCACACTGAGTTAATCATCCGGAGTCTCGTTATGATGTTTTAATGCTCCTTTTTCATCTTTTTGCATTGTGCAATTTTTGTGCCTTCACTTGCAATGCATGCCTGTGCTTTCTCTGGTCCTTCCCTTTTTGGCTTTGTGCCAGTGTCTTGAGGACCGGCTCCCCTCTTTCTTTTCCATATTTTTGATGTAGACCTTGAAGAAAGCTTCTGTGTCATTTGAAAAGTCACTCCAAGTAGTTTTATGAATGGGGCATCTGGTATAATAAAAAGCATTATCTCATGTCTTTTATCTTCCATGAGGCCGAAGCTCTACTTTACATGTCCAGGCATGTGATGAATCCCTAACCATAGGGAGTGGAGGATCCATGTACACATGTGCACAGACATGTGTGTTTAACCTGTCCCTTTCCTTTGAACGTATATGAAGCTGCCTTATACTGAATCAGACCCTGGGTCCATCAAGGTCAGTATTGTCTACACAGACTGGCAGCGGCTCTCCAGGGTCTCAGGCAGAGGTCTTTTGCATCACCTTCTACCTGGAGATGCAGGGGGCTGAACATGGGACCTTCTGCAAAGCAGGGCCTCTTCCACTAAGCCACAGCCTCTCCTCAAAGCTTCCTTATGCCGAATCAGACCATCGGTCCATCAAGGTCAGTATTGTCTATGCCAACAGGCAGTGGCTCTCCAGGGTCTCAGGCAGAGGTCTTTCATATCACCTACCGCCTGGTCCTTTTTGTCTGGATGTGCTGGGGATTGAACATGGGACCTTCTGAGCTGCTCTGAGACGCCTTCAGTAGTGAAAGGCAGGGTATAAATTCAAACTCCTCCTCCTCCTCCTCTCACCCCTTCCCACTATATTGATAGACCTTGCATCGGACTGTCATCCTGCACTGAGCCTTAGAAAACATGGGCCCCATAGGCTACAATGGAGAATTGATCCAGGGGTATCTGTAGCTCTGGGGGGCTGTTGATTGAGGCAGAGGCACCAAATCTGCAGCAGAGCTGCTAGTTCCTCTCCTCAGAAAACCCGCCAAGTTTCAAAAAGATTGAAGCGGGGGGTCCAGTTCCATGAGCCCCAGAAGGAGGTGCCCTCATCCTCCATTGCATCCAGTGCCCTCACAAAGCACTGCTCCCATAGCTCCAGGAATTCCCCAAGTCAGAATTGTCAACCCCGAATGATAAGAGGGTATACATTTAGGAAGGGTATGGAGAAAACGCATAGGGGGAAAATAACCTCCCTTCCAGACAAAATATTGGAGAGAAACTCTAAAAACCCTAAAACAGCAATCCTGGTAGGGATTTTACTTAAGATGAAAAATACGTCTTTACCCAGCATGTGATAAGCTGTAGA
>NW_015196271.1:0-1909 GCF_001447785.1 Gekko japonicus | reverse complement strand
CCTTGAGAGAACAGCTCTGAAAGGATTTACGAAGTATAGCAATGCAACCCTGTGCATGTTTACTCTGAAGTAAGCTCCACTGAGTCCAGTTTAGGACAGCACATTAAATGCTCAGAGATATGCACTCATCCTCACATCTAGACTTCCTTAGTATATTCTTGCGTTACTAAAATACTACCTACGTTACTAAAACGATTGCACCAACATTGCTGTTTTCCTTTACAGGGTAAAAGACCAGCCAAATCCTGCTGCCTTACAGAAAGAGCATTCGTTGAAAAGACAGGCGGGTGTGCCAAACAACTTCAGTCTGTTAGGCATGTGAGTTCTCTGTCCTGTGTCACCCATGGCATAGAGCTCTGGTATGGGGAGAGGCAGGGTTTTATGGGCTTCACCATGCCAGCAACACAGGGTTTCAAGTTAAAAAAAGAAGACGAAGGAAGCCATTCTAGGAATTCCAGCACATCTGTAAGCCAACCCTTAACCAGTCCTTTTGATCTTGAAAACAGCTGGGGAAAACCTCTTCAGCTGAAAGATAAAACGTATCCTAAACCTGTCATGCAACATAGGCAGGGGGGGGGGAGTTGGCAATCGTGTGTCTGTTTCTTTGCTTTTCCTCTAACCTCCTGTGCTAAGGCAGGTCCCTCCCAAACCCTTCGCCTCTTACAAATTAGCCCGTGTTCTCCAATTAGAGTGTGCCACGAGCTCAGGGAGGAAGATGCCAGCGGTGCCCGCTGCTGGAGATGGAATGGGGTTTCATAAAGCGGCCCCAGATGGCCGAGGCACCGCACACTGCTCTGCTTGCTACACGAGTAAGCAAAGGAAAATATATTCCAGAGTCGCTAGCCAACGTGACCTGGGGGGAAACCAGGCTTTCCCAAACCAACATATGGAACCCTTAAAGCTGAGACTGAAAACAAAACTGTTCCGAAACACACACACACACGCATACTTTCCCTCTTCCCTCTTTCCCATAATCCACTGAATAGGGTACTTCAACTAAGTTGTTGCCATTTGTTGGAAGAGGAAGAGCCTCTCAACGCTGAAGGAATCATTATTTTTGGATGCAACTAACCACTCCTCCGACACCAGGTTGAAACTAGTCCCTCGTCATTCATTACTCTTCTAGACTTGTTTTCAGATCCGTAAACTCCTTTGGTCTCCAAACTCTCCTAGGCAGACTAGTCCACGCGCGGTTTCATTTCTAGGCCTGAACTGAAGGGCTGATCGACACACGTTATGTTTTCCTCTTGATGACCGCGGTGTGAATGAGCCATTCACAAACCCAGCACGGCTGATATCCTACCAGCAAAGCTGAAGCCTTTTGAACTGTCAGATCATACATTCAGCTGCTAATGATCAAGGGTAGAGAAGACAGCTGGACAGTCATGTGTGGGCCAGGTATGAGAAGAAGAGATCCAAGAAAATACAATCATTTGAGCTGCCAAATGGGAGTCGTCGTGATCTCATCTGGCACACGGCATTTTCTGTTCGCAGTTCTCACTTCCATCTCTCTACCAACTGGCCAACAGCCGCAGATATCTGCTACCCATCAGTGATAATCCCAGGATTTGATGAGGACTTAGAACAGATTTTCAATAAGATTCCAATGGATCTATCATTAATTTCCTCTGCAATGAAGAGCATCAAGCGAGGTAACCGAGGCGGATCTTTCTTACCCCCCCCGCAAATCCTTATCCAGTTCACAAGGTGCCATCAGCACAAGGCAAGAAGCTGACAAACGACCACAGACGAGACCAGCACTACATGCCCATGTGTTCCCAGAGCTGACAGCAAGAATTCAACTTAGTTGAAATAAAATTAAAGAAAACGGCAATGGGATTCCAGCCGTCTTCCCTTGGAAATCCTTTGCACAAGTGACAGGCATGGCTTTCCTATTTGAGGGCAAGTA
>NW_015196270.1:0-1912 GCF_001447785.1 Gekko japonicus | reverse complement strand
ATAGGAAGGTCCTAATGAAGGATCTTTATTTGCTAGAGAGTTCGAGATTTTATCCAAAATCAAATGGTCTGTGGTTGCCAATCTCCAGGTAGTTTCTATCAATATGAAAACACTTTGTGAATAAATTGCGAATACAAGCAGAAAGATTATATTCTATAAATCCACTCAGTTCAAATTCTTATCAAATTCCACAAACACTTTTATATTCAATCTCCAGGTAGTAGCTGGAGATATCCTGGGATTACAACTGATCTCCAGGTGATAGCAATCATTTTTTTTGTTGCTGTTGAGAAGATGGATTATACCTTAATGATGTCCCTCCCCTCCCCAAATCCCATCCTCCCCAACTCCACCCCTTAAATCTCCAGATATTTCCCAACATGGAGCTGGCAACCCCACGGTACAACCCAGAAATGATAATGGATAGCTCTAGAAATCACTGGAAACTCTGTGGCTGTACCACGTCATCTCTGTTGATTCCTAGAGCTGTATCCAGTAGTGACATCCGGCAGCTTTGAGAATGACAGGAGTACTCCATCCATGAATGTTAGCTGCATAATGTGTCTTTTGTAGGACCGGCAGAAAGTATCCATACAAGAAGGCTGTCCCCCTTTTTGGAAGACTTCATGCAAGGAGAAGCAGGTTTATAATTCTAGAAACTCCCGTTGGGGCTTGACTTTTAAAACACGGATGCAAAATTGTCTGGTAGTTAGCAATCTGTGGCCCCATTCACACGGAGAAGTTGCCATGCTGAAGACACGGATGATAGGCGGATTTTCCGGGCGCGATCACACCGCAACATCTGGGAAGCGTAGTGCACCCGTGGCTAACCCATGGCTTGTTGCCGAAGATGCGGAGTAAAAAACCACCACATACAATGTACTAGTTTCTGGAAAACGTGGGGCAAGAGCGGGCTTCTGATCGCGTTTTTGCTGGAAACCCGTGGCATCCGGAGCCCGCCCATGTCCTATTGCAAACCGGATGTGTGTGTTTTTTTAAAAGTCTCCACAGGATGCACACAAACGATCATGCACATGCACAAACTTCAGTGAGACAAAAAAAAAATCCCATTTGCCACAGAAGTGGTGCGGCGCGATTGCCAGTGTGATCGCGCCATGCTGCTTCTTTGCCGTGCTGCAGACTAGCCGTGTGATCGGCACCTAACGGCCTAACCAAGGGACCTCGATGTCACGGCAGGGCCAGGAAGCGTGAGGCAAACAGGCAAAGTCCAAAATCAGTCCGAGGTTTAGCCGAGCAAATCAAGCAGCACAGTTCAAACAAGTCCAAATCAGTTTCCAAAGCCAGTGTCAGACATACCAGAAGTCAAGGTCCATAAATCACAATGAAGCCAGAGAAGCGCAGAGACGAAAGCAGGGTCAACAATGCCGAGTGTCAAGGAGCCGAAGGTCAAAAGCCGAGGATCAAACCGACAAGGGTTTCAAGGAGTCTGGAGCAGGAATACAAGCGAAGTTGCCAGCACAAATTCCTTTCAGCAGCAGGCTTGGTGATATAGTGTGCTGGCTAATTAACTTGTTATCTGGCAGGGAGCAAGGTCAAGCTTCTGCTAAAACTCAGGGCTGAGCGAACGTCTTGCATGCATGCGTGCAGCCCGGCGTCTTTCGTTCAGCTCTTGTCTTCGTTGACTTCTGAGCCTGGTCACAGCTGGCGGGGAGTCGGGTGGTGAATTACTTGGATTAAACAGAGCCTGATCCTGCGCAGGTGTCTCTTGGGAGGCTCTATCCTCCTCAAGACTTAGAGAGTCTTCTGCTACAAGAGCCAGTTCTTGGCTGTAAGTCTCTGCTTCTGGATGTTCCTCAGGGGCTTGTGGTGCCAACTCCACGTGCTCCTGGCTGTCAGGTGCTTCATCAGGGACAGGCATGACACTCGACAGGATGTCTGATCGGGCTGCTGC
>NW_015196269.1:0-1933 GCF_001447785.1 Gekko japonicus | reverse complement strand
AACTCAGCTTAGAGGGAACCCTGGGTGCACCCACTGCTGGGCACAGCACTGCCGTTCCCCTCCCGGGAACCTCTCGTCCCCTAGTCGCAAATGTCTGCTGAAGCGCAATATCCGGGTGATCTGTGGATGTGTCCAAAGCGGCAGGTAGAGAAGCTGTTGGCTGCTGACTGAGCGCGAAGCCTGCCGTGGCGATATCTGTGATCGCTTCCCCAGGAAAAGGGTTGCCTTGGGAGGACCCCTGCCCCCTTCTGCCTCCTCTGGCAAGACTCCATGCCAGTCGCAGAGTCCTGGCGCGATTCCAGGATTGCTTTTCCCGTCTTCCCTCTGCCGCATCCTCGACGCCCTGGCAGGCAAACCTTGGACGGTGAACGGAGGCTGAGCGAGTCCTCCTCGGATGCTCACTTCTTTCATCCTTCATTCTGGAGCTGCGCGCCTATTGGTGCCTCTCCCGGCCCACGCCTCGGGCCTTGGCTGGTTGACAGCCGTGTTTGCGCCGATAGGCGACACGCTTTCAGTTTTTGACACAGCTGCTTTTCAAGAGAGGAGGGGGGGGAAACCCACCCAAACAGTTCTCCTTGGCAAGATCCCCTCCCGCCCACCGCCAATCGGGGATCCTTCGCTCAGACGGCACGGATCCCACGCGGCAGCAGGAAGGAGATAGCCGCACGGCGCCGCTTCCGAGGCCGCCAGCTGGACTTCCGATTCCGAGTGGGATCGGTCCCGGGCTGGCGGACTGGGTTTCGGCTGCCGTGGCAAAGCTTGGCTCGACCCCGCCGCAAAGAGGTGTTTTGCTTGTGGGAACTGCAAAAGATTTCGATGGGGCCCCTGGCTGGAAGCGGCCATCAGTGGGATTCTGAGCCCCGAAGCCGGGGTTGCTCTGAGGGTTGCCAGCTCTGGTTTGGGGAGCTCCTGGAGATTTGGGGGGGGGCCCTGAAGAGGGCGGAGCTTGGAAAGAGGAGGGGCTTCAGCAGAGGGAGGCTGAGTTTGTAGGCAAACTAACATTATCTAGCGTACAGGATTTTTGTAGTCATTCTTTGAGGAATAACTGTAATTCCTGTGTGATCTTGTTGACTGTGTTTGAACTGGCCGCTTTGTTCTGTATGTCTCTGATAGCTTCAGTATCAAGTCCAGTCTTGGGAAAGGATTCTCGGAAAGGTTGTATAGCCGGTACATCTTCGACTGCTTTTTTTGGGGGGTATTTTGGTCTGTAAATACATCAGCCAGCAAGAGCCTCGTGTTGATATCTTGTTTGGAAGCTGGAGGAGTCAGACAGCCAAACTGAGTGCGGCCTGGCAGAGAAACCGCGTCTTATCTCCAGTGTTACAACTGATCTCCAGCTGACAGAGATCAACTCCCCTGGAGAAAATGGCTGCTTTGGACGGTGGACTGTATGGCATTGGCCAGCATGCACTGGGGCTGCTCAGTAGAGTTGCCAACCTCCAGGTGGAGGCTGGAGTTCCCCCAGAATGACAACCGGTCTCCAGGTTACACCAGCGGTCAAAACTCTAGACTTTATTTTTGCATTTTTGCAAGAGACTTCTATAATGATGCAAGGTGAAACAGGTAGAATTATTGATCAGTTAAGGGACGAGGCTTGCAACAAGAAATCTAGGGAGGTAATAGCTATCCTCATTTTATGTGACGTGATGTTTATGTTTGTCTGTAAAAATAAAACGTTTGATTGCAAAGCAGTCAAAACTCTAAGGCACACCACAGATTTCTAAGCACAGTCCCTTTCTAACCCCCCACAGGAGCCGTCACCCAAATCTCCAAGCCTGTGCGGTAAAGCCTGGGTTGCTCTTTGGTCTTGAGGCTCCGGCGAGGAGTTGTTTTCGAGTTGAAGAATAAAGTCGTGTGCTTGCTGAATCACTCTCCGACCGCTTTGTTAAGCGAGCGACTGAACACATTGAGTCCACCCTCCAAAACAGACATT
>NW_015196268.1:0-1806 GCF_001447785.1 Gekko japonicus | reverse complement strand
AAGGGAACCTTTACCTTTACTAGGGTAGATATAGCTCGTAACAAGGCTCGCATTTAGACTTTCTAGCAGCCAGCATATATTTTTAAAGAGCAGATATAGGACTGATTAAATATGTCATATTCTTTGTTGGCAGGTTCAAATAACTGCAGGCGCCACTCTGAGGAGCACAAGGAGGGGATGACGGCAAAAACAAAACACCTCCCCCCCCACAACCGCACTCCTAAGCAAATATGCATCTGTCAGCCGCTCTCAAGCACACCTGCAATGCAATCTCACCACACGCTTGGCAAGCAGTCGAATACCGCTTTGAGGGTAAGAGGGATCGGAGGATTTTAAAGCCACACACAGACAAGATGATTTGGAACGAGGGGCCATAGCTCAGTAGTAGAGCATCTGCAAGGCATGTGGAAGGCATGCGGAAGGTCCCAGGTTCAATCCCCAACATTTCCAGTTAAAAGGATCAGGTAGTAAAAAGGTAAAGGGCCGCCCTTGGTTCTTGGCCCTTCCAGGACCGTGGCCCCTTGAGAACTTTCCTGGCTATTTAAATAGCTAGTCCATTCCCAGGTAAGAGGGCAGGTTAATTATTCCAGATTTTATGCTTGTGGTAAAGCCAGCATAAACCAGTAACTGCTACCAACCGTCAGATTCTTTATTTACCATCGGCCTCTGAAATCACCAGTCAGCTATAATTAGTTTACACTATATACCTGTGCTTTGAGTACTGGCTTGTAACCCTCTCCCTTTTCTTGTCTCTGTCTGCACTAACCTGTAGACACCTCTTTTCTTCAGTAGCTTAGACAATGGCTATGTTTTCATTAGAGTTGATGTGCTCTGGTTTGAAATGTGCCTTTTGGGAACTAGATTGTGCAACAGACTCAGCCATAACAGATGGGTGAGATTGTTGGCATGGTCAGAATTTTGGAGGTCTGCACAGGGCTGGAAAGCAGTGTTGACGGCTGAGTTATCCCGTACCTCTTGGAAGGGTTACTGCGTGCATCTTGATGTCTCTTCCAGCTTCCTGCTTTTTCCTGACCATGCGGACATGGACGGTGCATTTTCTGTTCTCAGAAGATAAGTAACATTGCAAAGCGATAGATTTCTGGTCAAAAATTCATTGTGAAATGCAAAAAATGTTAAAGTGTAATTTTTAAAAAGAACCAGAGATTTTATTGCTAGGATTGAAAATGGAAGAGTTAAACATACAAAAAAAACAACTGTTCTGGTACCTGATAACGGCGAGAATGGATGTTCTGGTACCTGATAACAACGGCGAGAATGGTATATGCATAATGTTGGAAACAAGAGAAGACGCCCGAGATCTCAGACTGGATTCAAAAAGTGTTATTTATGGCAGAAATTGATAAAATAACAAGAAAGTTGAGCAACAAAGAAGATCAAGAATTTTTTGAAGATTGGAAAGACTTTAAAGACTACTTAGAGGAAAACTGGGACGTTAAACACAATTTATTGTATTTAGAACAATATTGATAGAAGCGTTATCTTTAAAATTCAGTAACTTTAAGATGTTTAAGCAAATATAAGTATGGTAAAGGGAAAAAGGGCAGAGCACTGCGGGAAGCCATTTGTAAGGGAGGGGGAGGATGGGAAATATGGGTATTGGATAAGTGAAAGCCAATGTTAAATGTGTTATTATATCCAAAAAAACAAAAGTTTTGTTCAAAAAAGAAGATAAATAACATTGCACAGCAAGGGTGTCTGAGACCAACCGGAGAGGGCATTGTTTTTATTTTCTTCTTTTCCCCTCCTCTCATGCCACGCAGCAGCTGTCCACTTTAACACACAATC
>NW_015196267.1:0-1990 GCF_001447785.1 Gekko japonicus | reverse complement strand
CTGGCCTAGCCCGGAGTAACCCCTGCCAGACAAACCTCTGTCAGACAAACCTCTGCCGGGCCATGCCAGAGAAACCCATACTAACCCCGCCTGCCCAGAGTGGTAAGTTAAATGTCAGCTGAATCCCTCCGGGGTTATTCTAGGCTAGGCCAGAGTAACCTTGGGGTTACTCTGGCCGGGGGGTGAATCTGGCCTGTTACACCGGGTTTGATTCCCCGCTCCTCCACTCACAGCTGCTGGATGACTTTGGGCAAGCCGTAGTTCTGGCACAGCTGTTCTTGAAAAAGAGCAGTTTCTGTCAGAACTCACTCAGCCCCACCTACCTCACAGGGTCTCTGTTGTGGGGAGAGGGAGGGAGAGGAGTTTGTAAGCCGCTCTGAGACTCCTCTGGGTAGTGAAGGGCGGGGTATAAATCCAATCTCCTCCTCCTCTTCTTCTTTTATTTCTACAGCATCTGAAGTGAGGTTGAGAGAAAGTGACTGGCCTGAAGTCCTTCAGTGAGATTCATGGTTTTCTCAGTCCCAGTCCAACATCTTAACTACAGTACCAATAATGTTTTCCTAGAGGGGTCCACTCATTCCTACCGGAGACTTACAACAACAACAACAACCACATTTATTTAGGTTGTTAGTGATGTTTGTCTGTGTTGTCTGCCTTTCAGTAGCACCAGCTAACCTGTTGAGAGCAAAGACCTAGTAAATAAATTAAAAACAAAACAACCCTCTTCCCACAGTGGCTGAAGCTGGTAATGGGATTCAAGTTGCTGCTGAATTTTGCCTAGAGCTAAGCTTTGAGATGAACTTTGAAAATTTTTGCTTAGGAGAAATACCAGAGGAACTTGGAAGGCAGTAAAAAGTTTAGACAGGCAAACTTTCTCAGAAGTAAGGATCCTATCCATCAGCGGGCAATCCTTGGAAGCAGAAACGTCTTAGAAATCACTTCCTGTTTTGAAACAGGAAGGGATGTCACAACACTCTAGGAATGTCAAACGTATCTATGATTTTACCATACAGATTTGGAGATTCCCAGAGTGTCTTGATGCCACTTCCTGTTCTGAAACAGGAAGTGAGTTCCATGAGCTCCTCCCCCCAAAGTTCCTTCCACCACTCCATTTATCAAGGGCAGAGGATAGGAGACATCAGTGGGCGTTGCCCGGCCAAGACCAGGTAAGTGGCTACCCTGCTTAGAGGGTTCTGGTCACCCTTGGACAGAATGTGTGAAATGGAATATCAGTACATTTACACGGACAGTTGCAGAATGAATGAGGAGTATTTCTGATTATCAGCAGAGTGTCCTTCCGCTGAAATGATGTCTAGGGTGAAGGGGCAGTACGTCCAGGCAACAGCTTTACATGTTTGATTTTTAAAAAACAAATTCTCATCCCTGCTGTTTCAACCCCCAAAGACCCATTTTGATGTTACTTCTCCCTTGCACAAATCCATCATTAAGTTTCTTTGAGAACAGTCTTTTCTCGTTTATACAAATGACTTCCTGCACCTTGGCTCAACATTAGGGAGGGGCCTTGGCTCAGCTAGGCACATGGCAGGTCCCAGGTTCAATCCCTGGCACCTCCACTAAAGGATCAGGTAGGAGGTGACGTGAACGATCTCAGCCTGAGACCAATGGCTCCCTCTAAGCTCTGGAGTTTTGTGAGCAGAAATTCTACTTTGTGAGCTACTGGCTTTAAAGTTGTGAGCAAACAATTTGGCTACTACATCAGTTCGTTTCCATCAGTTCGCGCCCACCTAGCGGTTCGAAAGCCCTTGGCAAGTAGATAAATGGGTACCTGCTCCTAGGAGCGGGGGGCACCCTCCTTCCAACAGATTGGTGTGCAGCAGCGGCGGGAGCTGAATGGTAGTGGCAGGTGACTGGAGGAGATCCGGCGAACATGGCGGCAATCCGGAGTTGAGCAACGAGTGATCCAGGCGGAGACTGGTCCAGGAAACGTGGCGACGTGATGACGTAGTGTGGTCGGAGCCAATAGGACGGA